>NC_043974.1:3451604-3494104 GCF_902148855.1 Sphaeramia orbicularis | reverse complement strand
GTATTCTAGTATTTACATTGTATTCTAGTATTTACATTGTATCCTAGTATTTACATTGTATCCTAGTATTTAAATTGTATTCTAGTATCTACATGTCATTTATACATTGGCTGGCCGGTGCCTTTCACCACCTGGGTGAGACCGTGGCCCAGGTCTGGCTCTGAACGGGCAGTGAGACCACAGGAGAGCCGGGACTGGTCAGAGCCGGCGTCGGTCTTCAAATTCTTCTCCGCTTTCATCCGCCATGTTTCTAAATCAGCTCCTATACATATCCTTGTTTTGTTTCTCACTTTGTCACGACGTATTTTGGGAATAATCCGAGTCCTTTCGGTTTATTAACGTCAGACATTTATGATCAGAAATGTTCCAGCTGCAGCTCAGTGGAACTGCCAACCTGAATGAACAAACACTACTGACTCTGTGATTGGCAGACAGGTGATGGGCGGAGCATCAGACCAAAACACAAATGACAACATAAACATTATTTAGGGGCTGACACGTAACTTTTCAAATATGAATACTGTGTCTGAACTACTACTGTCAGTGAGATCAGGATTTGAAATGAACAGGATTCCTTAGTGTCTGGTGACATTCAGGACCATTTTATGATTACTGGAGCAGAATTCTCCTTTAACTCTTGGCCACTATCAATGTCGACTTCTGCCAATCAATAGAGTGTGTAAACCATACTGTAGAATATTCTCAAATCAGTACGTTATTATGAATGTTAGATTCTGTTCCTATCAGATCCTCCCATAAAAAAAAACCTTAAAATGTACAAAATGCCACCTTTAGATCACAGATACAGCACTTAACAGGTTTCTTAGACCACCTTTCCACATTTGTCTCAAAGACCATAAAGCATCATCAGGTGTTTTAATGCAACACTTTTATGTTCTGTGAGCTCTCAATATTTTATCATTTTCAACAGGAATGAGGAATTTCACACCTTTTTATTCCCAAATGTCAGCCCACTCACTGGGCTTCTCTGAGAAGTCAGACAGTAATCAAGCGTAACATTCAACCACTACAACTCCTTTTTCTGTTCAGAGATGCAAGTAACTGTAATTTGAACATCGTTATCAAGAAATAATAATATGCTTTACTACTATTTCATTTATTTTATTTTTATATGATCGGAAATTTGAAAATCTATGGCTAACGAAACTTATATTGTATATTTTCCTTAAGAATATAATATCTACTTCAGGGCTCTCAAACTCCTGTTCTTCAGGTTCCACATTCAGCCCAATTTCATCTCAACTGGGCCGGACCAGTAAAATAATAACAGAATAACCTATAAATAATGACAACTCCAGATTTTTGTCTTTGTTTTAGTGTAAAAAAACCCAATTAAATTATGAAATACTTACTTTTATAAACTATGCTAAATAAAAAAAGATGTAAATAACCTGAAAAAAACTGAAATTTCTTAAGAAAATCAGTGCAATTTTAACATGATTCTGCCTCCACTTCTCATTTGTCCATGTGCGTTATGGATCAGATCTACAAAGACACTAAACACTGAGGAACAGGAAGAACAGAGATTCAAGTTGTGCTGAATTTTTCTTAGACATTTCAGGTTGTTCATATTTGTTCAGGTTATTCACATTTTATTGTTACAGGATAGTTTGTAAATGTCAATATTTCATAATTTAATATTTTGTGCACCAAAACAAAGACAAAAATGTGGAAGTTTGTATTATTTATAGACATAATGTAATAATTTTTTTCACATCAAACCGAGAAGAAAATCTGCAGTCATTCTTTTTTGTGGGTTCTTCTGCTGTTATTATTTGACTTTAGATCATATTGGTCTGTATGTGGAACCTGAACTAAAATGAGTTCCACAGCCTTGACTGTGGAATTTTTGCACTTTGTAAATTCATCCGGACCGGATTGGAACCTTTGGTGGGACGCATTTGGGCCCCGGGACGCATGTTTGACAGCCCTGATCTACATACAGGCAAAACAAGGAAATAAAACAAAATTTTAATTGCCAATCATTGCCAGTCAATTTAGGTTTATTTTGCAGGACTAAACTGAAGTGCAGACCAGAAACCCATAGCACTGACCACTGTTCCTATCCTTTAAAAAAACGACTTAAACTGATTATCCCCCTGCAAATTTTAGCCAAAGGCTGATCTCAAAATCAACATCAGGTTTTCATATAGACAATGAAAACGTTGTCTCCAGAATGTAGAAACAGGTGTTGCCTCGGAACAAATAAAAGAAAGATGCGGAAAATTTGATTCAGTGACAGCAGAAAGAGGTTTGAACTCCTCGCCAAAGGTCATAAATCTGTCAAAAAGAATGAGATTTTTCAGCGTCGTACAGCGCTGTGACCCCGCCTGAAGGATTCTCTAAGTGATGTCCTTTATGAAAACGACCATATATCCCCGTTCTCCCCACCAACCTAAACAAGAAGCCAGCCATCACAAACACTAAACACAGAGAATTGAAAAACAGATGAGGGCAAAAGGACAGCGGCGACTGTGTGTACAAATGGAGGAAATGCCAGCTTTCTCCTACAAGTCCTGTTCATGCATAAAAAGATGTCATGGCCACAACCGTCCTGTGAGCTGTTTGACAATGAGGAAACCGAAAACACGACTACAGAGTTCCACCTCAGATATAAGGAACAAGCTCCAGCACATCAAGATCGATGCAAGACACAACATGAGATGACTCCTTGAGGCACTGGTCGCTTTTCCATTGGACCCTCAAACTGCATGAATATAACTTGTGCATAAAAATTTCCCTAATGGAAAAATGACAATTCCACCAAAACTCTTGTTTTTCACTGAACAGTTTTATTGCTTGCAAGAGGTAGTTTTCAATCGTAACAAAATTGGTATATGACACAAAAACTGCAATGAAAAAGACCTTTTTGTGCAACTAGAGTCACGTAAACTAAAAAACAGATGCTGAAGAAGAAATCCCATTTGTCTAAAGGACACACCCCACTTTTAAGGCTGCAATTTACCCTCAAATTGTGCAAATATATAACTTGCGCATAAAATTTGCCTGGTGGAAAAAACCAGCAATGTTCTTTATTTCATCATTGTTTTGCCACTTTAAGAGTCCATTAAAACTTTGACATCATGGTAATTGTACATTTGGGTCCCTAGGAGACATAAGATCAGTTTTCTTTTAGGTCTGAAACATTTTAATGAACCACTGTTCTACGGTAACAAAAACTCAATGGTTCTGATTATAGATAAATGATTATTAAACTCAATGGTTCTGATTATAGATAAATGATTATTAAACTCAATGGTTCTGATTATAGATAAATGATTATTAAACGCTATGGGACCTGATTTATGAACAGTGGTCAACGACGGGAGACAATTTTGATCTTGTTTGTGTCACCATTTACTCATATGCCATCCATCCTCTGAACAGTTTAGTCCTAATAGTCCCTTTTCCATTAACTCTCAAATGTAACTTGCGCATAAAAATTTACCTAATGGAAAAACATCTCGTTTTTTTTCTGAAAAGCTTTTCTTCTTGAAAGAGGTGTTTTTTTTGGGTGTAGCAAAATTGGTATATCACACAAACAGAAAGCCCTTTGAGTCCAACTAGAGTCACATGAACAAAAAAAAAAAAAAAAATAGATGTTGATGGATGTTAGAACAAGAGAAGAAGAAGAGTTGAACCCAAACGTGTGTATGTGTGGACACACCAGGAAACCACATCAGTTTAGAATTTAGTTGGAGATAGAGGAGGAACCAGCATTCTAGATTCAAAACAACACAGATTTATGTTCCTGTTCATGGAAGGACACTGACATCTACCAGAATAAGACGAGTCAGTGAGTCGGAGGGGAAGACCTCTGTCGCAGCAGGTCTTCTAAAGGTGTGGGAGACTTTCGTGACCAATTTTTCATCAGATCTGTCCATCCTCAGTCATATCCTCACTTTCATGAATCTGTTCGTCTGTCTGTCATTCCTTAGCTGAATCTCTTCCTCATGGTGAACAGTTCCTTAGTTCCATCCACCACAAACAAACCATGTGTTTACAAACAGAGCCGGGAGGGAACTCAGGCATCTGAGGAATTTTGTCACAGCCTGCATTGTGGGAAACGGAGGTTTGTGCAGCCGCCTGCAGCAGCAGTGGCAGCACAACCATATGATATTATACGGATGAAACAAACATGACGCAGAAACGGCTGAAACATGGAAACGGCTGAAGGAATATGCATAGAGGGAAGGGAGCTCCTGCCGTTTGAGCGTTGTGTCTGTAGCAGCTGCTGCTGTCAGGTGGCTGCACGAACCTCCGCTTCCCACAATGCACGTCGCAACAAACTTACAAAGATGCCCGAGTTCCCTCCCGACTGTTTGGGTCTTTAATGGTTAAAGGTGGACGTTTGGGTCTTTAAGGGTTAAAGGTGGACGTTTGGGTCTGTAAGGGTTAAAGGTGGACGTTTGGGTCTGTAAGGGTTAAAGGTGGATGTTTGGGTCTTTAAGGGTTAAAGGTGACGTTTGAGTCTAAGGTTAAGGTGGACGTTTAGGTCTTTAAGGGTTAAAGGTGGACGTTTAGGTCTTTAAGGGTTAAAGGTGGACGTTTGGGTCTTTAAGGGTTAAAGGTGGACGTTTGGGTCTGTAAGGGTTAAAGGTGGACGTTTGGGTCTTTAAGGGTTAAGGGTGGACGTTTGGGTCTGTAAGGGTTAAAGGTGGATGTTTGGGTCTTTAAGGGTTAAAGGTGGACGTTTGAGTCTAAAGGTTAAAGGTGGACGTTTAGGTCTTTAAGGGTTAAAGGTGGACGTTTGGGTCTTTAAGGGTTAAAGGTGGACGTTTGGGTCTTTAAGGGTTAAAGGTGGACGTTTGGGTCTATGGGTTAAAGGTGGACGTTTGGGTCTTTAAGGGTTAAAGGTGGACGTTTGGGTCTTTAAGGGTTAAAGGTGGACGTTTGGGTCTATGGGTTAAAGGTGGACGTTTGGGTCTATGGGTTAAAGGTGGACGTTTGGGTCTGTAAGGGTTAAAGGTGGACGTTTGGGTCTTTAAGGGTTAAAGGTGGACATTTGGGTCTTTAAGGGTTAAAGGTGGACGTTTGGGTCTATGGGTTAAAGGTGGACGTTTGGGTCTGTAAGGGTTAAAGGTGGACATTTGGGTCTTTAAGGGTTAAAGGTGGACGTTTGAGTCTAAAGGTTAAAGGTGGACGTTTAGGTCTTAAGGGTTAAGGTGGACGTTTGGGTCTTTAAGGGTTAAAGGTGGACGTTTGGGTCTATGGGTTAAGGTGGACGTTTGGGTCTGTAAGGGTTAAAGGTGGACGTTTGGGTCTGTAAGGGTTAAAGGTGGACGTTTGGGTCTGTAGGGTTAAAGGTGGACGTTTGGGTCTGTAAGGGTTAAAGGTGGACGTTTGGTCTTTAAGGGTTAAAGGTGGACGTTTGAGTCTAAAGGTTAAAGGTGGACGTTAGGTCTTTAAGTGTTAAGGTGGACGTTTGGGTCTTTAAGGGTTAAAGGTGGACTGTTTGGGTCTATGGGTTAAAGGTGGACGTTTGGGTCTTTAAGGGTTAAAGGTGGACGTTTGGGTCTTAAGGGTTTAAAGGTGGACGTTTGAGTCTAAAGGTTAAAGGTGGACGTTTAGGTCTTTAAGGGTTAAAGGTGGACGTTTGGGTCTTTAAGGGTTAAAGGTGGACGTTTGGGTCTATGGGTTAAAGGTGGACGTTTGGGTCTTTAAGGGTTAAAGGTGGACGTTGGGTCTATGGGTTAAAGGTGGACGTTTGGGTCTGTAAGGGTTAAAGGTGGACGTTTGGGTCTTTAAGGGTTAAAGGTGGACGTTTGGGTCTATGGTTAAAGGTGGACGTTTGGGTCTTTAAGGGTTAAAGGGGGACGTTTGGGTCTTTAAGGGGTAAAGGTGGACGTTGGGTCTATGGGTTAAAGGTGGACGTTTGGGTCTTTAAGGGTTAAAGGTGGACGTTTGGGTCTATGGGTTAAAGGTGGACGTTTGGGTCTGTAAGGGTTAAAGGTGGACGTTTGGGTCTTTAAGGGTTAAAGGTGGACGTTTGGGTGTATGGGTTAAAGGTGGACGTTTGGGTCTTTAAGGGTTAAAGGTGGACGTTTGGGTCTATGGGTAAAGGTGGACGTTTGGGTCTTTAAGGGTTAAAGGTGGACGTTTGGGGTCTTTAAGGGTAAAGGTGGACGTTTGGGTCTTTAAGGGTTTAAAGTGGACGTTTGGGTCTTTAAGGGTTAAAGGTGGATGTTTGGATCTTAAGGGTTAAAGGTGGACGTTTGGGTCTTTAAGGGTGAAAGGTGGACGTTTGGGTCTATGGGTTAAAGGTGGACGTTTGGTCTTTAAGGGTTTAAAGGTGGACGTTTGGGTCTTTAAGGGTTAAAGGTGGACGTTTGGGTCTTAATGGGTTAAAGGTGGACGTTTGGGTCTTTAAGGTTAAAGGTGGACGTTGGGTCTTTAAAGGGTTAAAGGTGGACGTTTGGGTCTATGGGTTAAAGGTGGACGTTTGGGTCTTTAAGGGGTTAAAGGTGGACGTTTGGATCTTTAAGGGTTAAAGGTGGACGTTTGGGTCTTTAAGGGTTAAAGGTGGACGTTTGGGTCTATGGGTTAAAGGTGGACGTTTGGGTCTATGGGTTAAAGGTGGACGTTTGGGTCTGTAAGGGTTAAAGGTGGACGTTTGGGTCTTTAAGGGTTAAAGGTGGACATTTGGGTCTTTAAGGGTTAAAGGTGGACGTTTGGGTCTATGGGTTAAAGGTGGACGTTTGGGTCTGTAAGGGTTAAAGGTGGACATTTGGGTCTTTAAGGGTTAAAGGTGGACGTTTGAGTCTAAAGGTTAAAGGTGGACGTTTAGGTCTTTAAGGGTTAAAGGTGGACGTTTGGGTCTTTAAGGGTTAAAGGTGGACGTTTGGGTCTATGGGTTAAAGGTGGACGTTTGGGTCTGTAAGGGTTAAAGGTGGACGTTTGGGTCTGTAAGGGTTAAAGGTGGACGTTTGGGTCTTTAAGGGTTAAAGGTGGACGTTTGGGTCTGTAAGGGTTAAAGGTGGACGTTTGGGTCTTTAAGGGTTAAAGGTGGACGGTTGGGTCTTAAGGGTTAAGGGGACGTTTGGGTCTTTAAGGGTTAAGGTGGACGTTGAGTCTAAAGGTTAAAGGTGGACGTTTAGGTTTTTAAGTGTTAAAGGTGGACGTTTGGGTCTTAAGGGTTAAAGGTGGACGTTTGGGTCTATGGGTTAAAGGTGGACGTTTGGGTCTTTAAGGGTTAAAGGTGGACGTTTGGGTCTTTAAGGGTTAAAGGTGGACGTTTGAGTCTAAAGGTTAAAGGTGGACGTTTAGGTCTTTAAGGGTTAAAGGTGGACGTTTGGGTCTTTAAGGGTTAAAGGTGGACGTTTGGGTCTATGGGTTAAAGGTGGACGTTTGGGTCTTTAAGGGTTAAAGGTGGACGTTTGGGTCTATGGGTTGAAGGTGGATGTTTGGGTCTGTAAGGGTTAAAGGTGGACGTTTGGGTCTTTAAGGGTTAAAGGTGGACGTTTGGGTCTATGGGTTAAAGGTGGACGTTTGGGTCTTTAAGGGTTAAAGGTGGACGTTTGGGTCTTTAAGGGGTAAAGGTGGACGTTTGGGTCTATGGGTTAAAGGTGGACGTTTGGGTCTTTAAGGGTTAAAGGTGGACGTTTGGGTCTATGGGTTAAAGGTGGACGATTGGGTCTGTAAGGGTTAAAGGTGGACGTTTGGGGTCTTTAAGGGTTAAAGGGGACGTTTGGGTCTATGGGTTAAAGGTGGACGTTGGGTCTTTAAGGGTTAAAGGTGGACGTTTGGATCTTTAAGGGTTAAAGGTGGACGTTTGGGTCAGGTGGACGTTTGGGTCTTTAAGGGTTAAAGGTGGACGTTTGGGTCTTTAAGGGTTAAAGGTGGACGTTTGGATCTTTAAGGGTTAAAGGTGGACGTTTGGGTCTTTAAGGGTTAAAGGTGGACGTTTGGGTCTATGGGTTAAAGGGGACGTTTGGGTCTTTAAGGGTTAAAGGTGGACGTTTGGGTCTTTAAGGGTTAAAGGTGGACGTTTGGGTCTATGGGTTAAAGGTGGACGTTTGGGTCTTTAAGGGTTAAAGGTGGACGTTTGGGTCTTTAAGGGTTAAAGGTGGACGTTTGGGTCTTTAAGGGTTAAAGGTGGACGTTTGGGTCTATGGGTTAAAGGTGGACTTTGGGTCTTAAGGGTTAAAGGTGGACTTTGGATCTTTAAGGGTTAAAGGTGGACGTTTGGGTCTTTAAGGGTTAAAGGTGGACGTTTGGGTCTATGGGTTAAAGGTGGACGTTTGGGTCTTTAAGGGTTAAAGGTGGACGTTTGGGTCTTTAAGGGTTAAAGGTGACGTTGGGTCTATGGTTAAAGGTGGACGTTTGGGTCTTTAAGGGTTAAAGGTGGACGTTTGGGTCTATGGGTTAAAGGTGGACGTTTGGGTCTTTAAGGGTTAAAGGTGGACGTTTGGGTCTTTAAGGGTTAAAGGTGGACGTTTGGGTCTTTAAGGGTTAAGGTGGACGTTTGGGTCTATGGTTAAAGGTGGACGTTTGGGTCTTTAAGGGTTAAGGTGGACGTTTGGGTCTTATGGGTTAAAGGTGGACGTTTGGGTCTTGGGTTAAAGGTGGACGTTTGGTCTTAGGGTTAAAGTGGACGTTTGGGTCTATGGGTTAAAGGTGGATGTTTGGGTCTTTAAGGGTTAAAGGTGGACGTTTGGGTCTTTAAGGGTTAAAGGTGGACGTTTGGGTCTTTAAGGGTTAAAGGTGGACGTTTGGGTCTTTAAGGGTTAAAGGTGGACGTTTGGGTCTATGGGTTAAAGGTGGACATTTGGGTCTGTAAGGGTTAAAGGTGGACGTTTGGGTCTTTAAGGGTTAAAGGTGGACGTTTGGTCTATGGGTTAAAGGTGGACGTTTGGGTCTGTAAGGGTTAAGGTGGACGTTTGGGTCTTTTAAGGGTTAAGGTGGACGTTTGGGTCTATGGGTTAAGGTGGACGTTTGGGTCTATGGGTTAAAGGTGGACGTTTGGGTCTATGGGTTAAGGTGGACGTTTGGGTCTGTAAGGGTTAAGGTGGACGTTTGGGTCTTTAGGGTTAAGGTGGACGTTTGGTCTGTAAGGGTTAAGGTGGACGTTTGGGTCTTTAAGGGTTAAGTGGACGTTGGGTCTATGGGTTAAGGTGGACGTTTGGGTCTATGGGTTAAAGGTGGACGTTTGGGTCTGTAGGGTTAAGGTGGACGTTGGGTCTTTAAGGGTTAAAGTGGACGTTTGGGTCTTTAAGGGTTAAAGGTGGACGTTTGGGTTCTTTAAGGGTTAAAGGTGGACGTTTGGGTCTACGGGTTAAAGGTGGACGTTTGGGTCTATGTTAAAGGTGGACGTTTGGGTCTTTAAGGGTTAAAGGTGGACGTTTGGGTCTTTAAGGGTTAAAGGTGGACGTTTGGGTCTTGGGTTAAAGGTGGACGTTTGGGTCTTGGGTTAAAGGTGGACGTTTGGGTCTTTAAGGGTTAAAGGTGGACGTTTGGGTCTTTAAGGGTTAAAGGTGGACGTTTGGGTCTTTAAGGGTTAAAGGTGGACGTTTGGGTCTATGGTTAAAGGTGGACGTTTGGGTCTGTAAGGGTTAAGGTGGACGTTTGGGTCTATGGGTTAAAGGTGGACGTTTGGGTCTGTAAGGGTTAAGTTCAGATCTTTAATATACTGTTTCTGAGGTCAATTAAAACTTCATCTCTCCTGAAACCCAAGTCCAAATTTTGCTCGATGACAAAAACAGAATCAGTTGTGATGGCAGAGTTTCATGACCAGTTCGCAGCATGAAAACACAAACTCCTTCCATTTGATCGGTAAACTCATGTGAAGTTGTGTGTTCTGGTGGATATTTGGGGAGTGGCTCTGGTTAGCCTTGGTGCTCGTTGGCCTTCAGATCTTTCCTAACCCAGGCTCAGTTGCATGTCTTTGGCCTACGCTGTCTTTCACTGCCTTTTCTCTCTAATGATAAACAAAAATGCCATAAAACTAATCCTCATGAAAAGCAGCGACATCAAAAAATCTGGGCTTAAACAAGCACCGCTGTGTTGTGCCCCGGGTTTGGAATTCTGTCCACATGTTCCCATTTGATCCCTGTTATTGCAGTCACTGAAACACAAATCCCAGCAACATTCCCACAACCACATGACTACAAGTGCCTGGGGTCATATAGAAAAAGAAATGGTGTGTATGATTTTGTGTGTGTGTGTGTTGTACGTCGGTCTGCATCTATGTGCGTGCTTGTGTCGACTCAGACAGTGTGTGTGTGGATGCTTTTAACTCTTTGAGCGGTGGGATGAGCAGACGTGGGCCCTCTGGATGAGATGGGCCTCCTGGATGAGATGGGCCCTCTGGATGAGATGGGCCCTCTGGATGAGATGGGCCTCCTGGATGAGGTGTTTCAGACCAAGGTTAGAGTAGTTTTAGATTTTTCATTATAGTTTAGTTTTATTTAGTTTTGACCTTTTTTTCCCCCTCTAATTCAGTTAGTTTTAATTTGTTTTTACAGCAGGTTTGCCAGTTTTTATTAGTTTTCATTTTTTTCTAAATGCTGAGTTTTAGTTTAGTTTTAGTTTTAACCCTTTCATTCATACTGGTCACTCCAGTGGACAGTTATTCTACAGCTGTTCTCTTGTATATTCATGGATTTGTTGTATTATTTGCATATCAACCAACATAGTGGACACTAATGCATCATCACATACACTGCAATTCATACCATTACTTTAACTTTCCTGCTCTTGATGAGCCTGATCTGCAGGAACATATGAGTGGAAATCAATTGCTAATTGTTATTAGACTGTAAATAACAGTTTGTTTGTTTTTTTGCTAAACAAAAAGGTGTTTTTGTTTTTTTTGCATATTATCTGAGTGAGTAATAGCTAGTATTATAGTATGTTAAAATGTGAGAAAACATCAGATTAGCAGCATTCAAAATGTTTTTTTCATAGTTTTCACACAGTATGTCAGTAAATGCATGTTTCTTTCTTCAAAAATGTCATTTTTAATCTGTTATGTTGTTTGTACATGCAGCCTGTGCTGCTACTAGAAATGCACTCGGAGAGCGCAGACCTCCGCCAAGGCAGATCAGTGCCCCCCCCCCCCCCCCAATCACCACCAAAATTTAATCATTTATTCCTTGTGCCGGTATCAACATTTCCTGAAATTTTCATCCAAATCTGTCCATAACTTTTTCAGTTATCTTGCACACGGACAGACAAACAGACGTTTTATTACCTCCTTGGCGGAGGTAATAAAACGCATGGTGTCCAGTTGAGTGGACTTTTTTGTAACTCCATAAAAAATTGGTTCATAAAAAATGTTCATTCACACTGTTTTTTGTCATGCCTAAAGAGGAATAAAAACACTAACACTAAAAATCTAGATTAAGGTTCTCATAACTCATGCATGAAAGGGTTAATTTTAGTTTTTTTTAATATCTTTTCTCTTCTTCTCTGTCGTCGTATTCAAATCAATCCCAGACAGGACTCTGCTGCTTTAGTCTCCATGTTTCCAGGTAGAGTGGGGACCAGAAGACGACTGGAAACCACAAGTGACGGACCGTCAAGTGTCGTATGGTGTCAACAGATAAAATTGCTTGAGGGAGATAAATCGATTCGAATCAATCCGACATTGACAAAGATGAAAACGAAAGGAATTTTATCCATAATTTTTTATCTGTTTTAGTTCGTTTTGTAAACACATAATACAGTGTCAGTTATCATTTTTGCTTTTAATTATAGTTTTTGTTTATTTCAGTTAACAAAAAATGTTTTTACAATTCTAGTTTTCGTCATGTCGTTAGTTTTCGTTAATGATAATAACCTTGTTTTATACCTCAGCTCCAGCTTCCGCACACAGGCTTTTGATGCTGTAAAATAAAATATGAAATGGAAAACAGAAGATAATTGTCAGAATTCCAGTATTTTTATTTGTTTACTACCAGACCTGTTATGGTCTAGTATAGTTTCTAATGATGGACTGAAATAGTGGATGAACTAAAACAGGGCTCCCAGACTCCTGAAAAAAATGAAATTTCTTTAGAAAAATCACTTCTCATTAGTCCATGTGCATTCTGGATCAGATCTACAAAGACACTAAACACTGAGGAACAGGAAGAAAAGAGTTCAAACTGGACTGAATTTTCTTTAGACATTTCAGGTTGTTCATATTTGTTCAGGTTATTCACATTTATTGTTTCAGGATAGTTTGTAAATGTAAATATTTTCAGAATTTAATGTTAATTTTTGCACCAAAACAAAGAAAAAAATGTGAAGTTGTTACTATTTATAGACACAGTGTGATATTTTTTTCACATCAAACCAAGAAGAAAATCTGGAGTCATTATTTTTTGTAAGTTATTGTGTTATTATTTTACTGGAGTCCAGGGGTGTCAAACATGTGTCCCGGGGCCCAAATGCATTCCACCAAAGGTTCCAATCCGGCCCCTGGGATGAATTTACAAAGTGTATAAATTCCACAGTCCAGGCTGTGGAACTTATTTTAGTGTCGGTTCCACATCCAGACCAATCTGATCTACAGTCAAATAATAACAGCAGAAGAACCCACAAAAAAGAATGACTGCAGATTTACTACTGGGTTTGATGTGAGAAAAATATTAAATTATGCCTGTAAATAATGACAATGTCAAATGTTTATCTTTGTTTTAGTGCAAAAAATAACATTAAATTATGAAAATATTTACATTTACAAACTACCCTGAAACAGTAAAACCTGAACAACTATGAACCACCTGAAATGTCTAAAGAAAATTCAGCTCAGTTTGAACTCTTTCTTCCTGTTCCTCAGTGTTTAGTGTCCTTTGTAGATCTGATCCAGAATGCACATGGACTAATGAGAAGTGGAGGAAGAATATTGTGAAAATTGTACTTATTTTTCTTAAGAAATTTCAGTTTTTTCAGGTTATTCACATCTTTGTTGTTTGGATAATTTATAAAAATAAGTATTTTCATAATTTAATTGTTTTTTTTTTTTCCACTAAAACAAAGACAAACATTTGGAGTTGTCATTATTTATAGGTTATTTTGTTATTATTCGACTGTAGATCATATTGGTCTGTATGTGGAACCTGAACTAAAATGAGTTCCACAGCTTTGACTGCGGAATGTTTGCACTTTGTAAATTCATCCCACAGGTCGGATTGGAACCTTTGGTGGGACCCATTTGGCCCCCGGAACTCATGTTTGACACCCCTGAACTAAATGAAATAATGGAATAATGGCAGGAAAGTCAGACGCTCACAAAGGCTAGCAGTGTTCCACATGTGGGAGCTGAATGTCTTCGTAACAGTTTGTGTGGAAACACCAGAGCTCTTCCCAGTGGACCCCAGTACTGGACTAACTGGTTGACTGTGGTTATTAAACAGACAGTCCAAAGGTGAACTCTGTGTCACTGAGCAGAACTGAACAGTGATGGTCCGAGCAGAGCCAAAACACAAACCCGGCTCAGGACCAGACCTTCCTGGACCCTGCTGGGCGGTGGACTCATAAAACCCTTTAAAATGTGAGCGTGCTCAGTGGAGGCCGCGGTCAGATCCCAGTTCAGACGCACATCACTGCTCTGTGGATCTGCACCGTCAAACCCCAACACTGTGGTTTGTCAACATGGAGGTGGGTCCTGCACACATATTAAAAAATAAACTTTATTAAGAACCAAGGTTAGAATAGGTTTTCATTCTAGTTTAGTTTTATTTAGTTTGGACTTTTTTTTCTCTAATTCATTCGTTTTAATTCGTTTTAGAGCAGGTTTGCAAGGTTTTATTTATTTATTTTTTTCTAAATGCTTAGTTTTAGTTTTAGTATTAATTTTAGTTTAGTTTTCTTTTCTTTTCTCTTCTTCTCTGTGCTCCTATTCAAATCAATCCCAGACAGGACTCTGCTGCTTTAGTCTCCATGTTTCCAGGTAGAGTGGGGACCAGAAGACGACTGGAAACCACAAGTTAAATATCATATGATGCCACTAGAGTGAAATAAATCGCTTTGGTATCAGTCCGACATTGACAAAGACGAAAATGAAGGGAATTTTATCCATAATTTTTATCCGTTTTAGTTAGTTTTGTAAACACACAATACAGTTTCAGTAGTTACTGTTTTTTTTCTTTTAATTATAGTTTTTATTTATTTCAGTTAACAACAATGTTTTTTCAATTCTAATTTTGGTCATTTTGATAGTTTTCGTTAACGATAAATATCTTGATAATTACTAATCAGTGTTTTGTGTACAGCTCCACCTTTTCCTGATTCAGGTTGTACAAGTATAGAGGACAAAAGCCTACTGCTGGCACTCTGGGTGGAATTAGGATGGATAACAGCTGATAGCTGCACCGTGGACATGAGAAAGGCTGTTAGAAAATATCGGTTCTGCACGATATTTCATTTCATGATACAGTATCGATATTATAAAGTACTGTATCGATGTTTTTAGGCATTTATTCAAATGCAGATATTGTGGAGGTTTATTTTAGTTTTTTGGTTTTCTTTATTATTTATATTTTTTTTATTATTATTTAACCCTTTCATGCATGAATTATGAGAACTTAGTCAAGATTTTTTTTTTCCCTGACTGTTTTTATTCCTATTTAGGTATGAAAAAAACAATGCGATTTAAATTTTTTTAATGAACTTATTTTTCATGGAGTTACAAAAATGTCTAGTCAGCTGGACACTATGTGTTTAAGTTTTGAAGCAAAGAAACATGTACTGAAAACCCACCATCAGAAAGTGATAAACTGTGTGAAAACTATGAAATAAAAACATTTTTCTTGCAGCTAATCTGATGTTTTCTCACATTTTATCATACTCTAATACTAAATATTACTCACTTCATGGAGATAATATGCACAAAAAAAAAACTTTTTGTGTAAGAAAACTGTTATTACAGTCTAATAACAATTAGCAATTGATTTACACTCAAACATGTTACTGGGTCAAAACACAGTAATGTCCCGTCAAAGAGCGAACTTTAATTGATTGCCATTCCAACATTTATTCAATAAAATGTGAGTCATTTAGCAACTCTAATCTGTCAGATTGTCTCTAAAATGTCCCGTCAGAGAGATTTCGAATACCGTGTTTTGACCTTATTGCAGACCAGGTTTATCAAGGACAGCAAAGTTACAGTAATGGTATGAATTGAAATGTATGGGATGATGCAAAAGTGTCCACTGTGTTGGCTGATACGCAAATAAAACAACAAAACCCATGAATATACAAGAGAAGAGCTGGAGAAGAACTGTCCCCTGGAGTGGCCAGTATGTATGAAAGGGTTAACACTGTTTTATTAAATAATGGTTATTTCATTCATCCTAAAAGCACTTTTTCTGTCTGAGAGGCAGATGTTCGTTCCTTTGTTGGGATTGAACTCAAATCCTGTTCTGATGTTAGTGTGTGAACAAATAGAATCTGAACATTTGCACAGGATCTGAAACTGGAATGTCTGTAAAACAGAATTTCAGTTTGAACACAGTTGGAACCTTTGCTGATAGAACATTAGATCCTGTTGGGATCAAATAAAAACGCGTTTAGTAGTTGTGCAGATTTATGATGGAATTAAAACTCTTCCAGGAAATAATCATTTTCAAAAAGGAAACAAACATTGCCTTTTTAACAGTATCGTGATATATCGTATCATAATCCTAGTATTGTGATTTGTATTGTATCACCAGATTCTTGCCGATACACGCTCCAGACATGAGGGGTTAGAGTTTGTGTTTGTGGCCGGTAGAACGTCCTCATGCTTTTTTACACTGACATGAGCGGACCCACTGCACACACACTTCTCCAGGGATATTCCAAAATACAAAGGCTTTTATAAGAGGAATACAGTGGCCTTTGTGAACTCTGTCTAATGTCCTCCAGTCCTTCACACACAGACATGGCTGCTCCGTTCACACATGCTGCTGTAATAATCTGAGGGTGAATAAAGGCTTTTTATTGAGCTCTAATGATGTGTTCACTCTGAGCAGCGCTGTAACAGTGACACAGAACAGAGAGCTGGCACCCAGGCTGGCCTTTAGCTGGTGACTCACACACACACACACACACACGCACACACGCACACACACACGCACACACACACACACACACACACACACACACACACACACACACACACACACATACATACATGCACATGTGTTACAGTGAGTCGCTGACCTTCGTCTGACAGTCTGTCAGTAGACAAGTGGGAAAAGTCATGTCTCCCACACTGTTACCATAAAGTCAACATCCTCTTTTTTGTACTTTCAAACTTTTCATATGTTTGTAAAAAAGAACAGGGGTGTAAAAGTCTCTGTGGGTGAATTAAACAGGACTAGGAGATGGCCAAGTCTTAGGTGACAAACTAATGAGCCTGTAACACTGACAGTCAGAGGTGTGTTCAGTGGAAACCAGGATGACCTCTGGTGGAACAAGTCGCTTTTCCATTGGACATCTGCACAAAACTTTACTGATATTCACTAGGGATGCACCGATCCGATACCAGTATTAGGCATTGGCTCCGATACTCAGTGTGTGTACTTGTACTCGTAAAAGTAATCTGATACAACTGCACCGATACCACTTACGGCCGTGTGACATTCCCAGTTCAGTGCAGCAGGGACGAGGAGGAGGAAGAATGTGTGTGAAGGAGTGTGGAGATTGAACCAAATAAATGACGGTGATAAAAGTAACACTGACTGACAGTTACCGTTCCAGACACAGACAGATACAGACGCAGTTCTGTCCGTCCTCTGCGTACATTCCATCTGTTTTCCAGGTCCAGGTGGGAGGAGTACCCAGATACCAGCGGAACTGTGGAGGTAGAGGATCTGTTCAAAGAGCCACTGTGTGAGTTAGAGAAAAACTACTGACACATGTAGGACAACTACCCAGGACTGGACCGGTTTACATCCTACTGATAATAATATGGAGGTACGGAGCGGTGCGGACCACCGCCAGCAGAAGTGAAAACTGTTATGGAAAAATAATACTCTACTAATTCGTCTTCAATAAAGAAGGGAAAGTTCAAGCGTTCAGTGTCAAAGAAAACACTTTATTTGGAGCTCCAAGAAAGAGATACCCCTCAGACAAAAGACTGAGACGGTCTGGGCCCAAAAACACAAACCACACTGTAGTCTTCTGTCTCCCATGAGAAAATGAGGATGTGTGGAAAGTGTTTTGTTAGTGTCAGGAACTGAGAGATGAGACCGCTGTGAGAAATCTTCTCTATTCTACTCAGGTGTTGGCCTGGCCTTCTACTGTGGACACAACACAGAACAAGTCAAAATGTTCTGAATAAAGTTAGAAGCCTATATGATATATGAAATACATGCAAATATATATGAATATATATGGATACAAGTAATTTAGCCAGTACAGAACCAACTTCTGGCTCATTTCTCTTTTCTCTTCCTGCTGAAGCTAAACTTTTAAACCTTACCAGAGAAAACGCTACAACATTAGTATCACAGTAGTGTTCCCTCTGTCATCTCCAGGTTGTTATTACAGACTTTCTTCTTCTTCTTCATTAAACTTTCCTCTTCTTTGTGGTATTTGTCCAGTATGGTTAATTCAGAGCGGTGCCCCTGGTGGATTAATTGACAAACGCTCATTCCAACACATTAAATGTCAGTAGCAGCACTTTGTTCCAGTCAGACTAAGACAACGACAACTAGAAGCATTCGGAGAGCGCAGACCTCCACCAAGGCTGATCAGTGCCGCCCCCCCGTGGGCCCCCCCACCCCCGATCACCACCAAAATTTAATCATTTCTTCCTTATCCCATTTCCAACAAACCCTGAAAATTTCATCCAAATCTGTCCATAACTTTTTGAGTATGTTGCACACTAACAGACAGACAAACAAACAGACAGACAAACAACAAAAACAAACAACAACAAACAACAAACCACAAACCACCCTGGCAAAAACATAACCTCCTTGGCGGAGGTAATAAAGCACATTTACAAAAGGAACTAACAACTGGAATGGGATTATTAAGGACTCGTATCAGTACTCGGTATCGGCAAGTACTCAAATATAAGTAATCGTACTCAGTCTGGAAAAAAGTGGTATTGGTGCATCCCTAATATTTACTAAATGTTGAAAAAAACAGAAGTGCGGATTGTCGGCTTTTCCATTAAACCACAAATGCCATGATTTGTTTATTTATTGCCATGAAGCGTCAGTGTCAGTCCTTCCATGAACATAAATCTGTGTTGTTTTGAATCTAGAATGCTGGTTCCTCCTCTATCTCCTACTAATTCTAAACTGATGTGGTTTCCTGGTGTGTCCACACATACACACACGTGTGGGTTCAACTCTTCTTCTTCTCTTGTTCTACACATCCACCAACATCCATTTTTGTTTTTTTTTTTTCCATGTGACTAGTTACGTAAAAAAAGGTCTTTTCCATTACAGTTTTACATGACTCTCCAATATCGCTATGCGCACAAACCTATACATTTAAAAAGTGAGTTTTGGTGGCAGTCATTTTTCCATAAGGGCAAATTTTTATGCACAACTTACATTTGCACAGTTTGAGGGTCATACTGATGAACTGATAAAATGACTAGAAAAACATCCTGAAAACTGTTGTGGATTGTTTGTATTTTTAAGCTAATGCTATAGCTACATAAATCATTATTTTCATGTTAATGTTCTTGTATATTCTCAGTATAGAAACAGTTCTTTTGCCGAGTATTTCCTGGCTATTTGGTGCTTTTTACCTCCACCAGTGAAACTAATGCCACGATTCACATGTGTACGTGGTTTGTTTTTCATCAGAATTGTGCAACAAATACTCCACCTATTTAACATAAAACTTGGAACCAAGGTTATTATCGTTAACGAAAACTAACGAAATGACGAAAACTACAAATGAAAAAAAACATTTTCTTTAACTGAAATAAATAAAAACTATCATTAAAAGGAAAAAAAAACGGTAACTAACTGAAACTGTATTATGTGCTTTTAAAACTAACTAAAACGGATAAAATTATGGATAAAATTCCCTTCATTTTCGTCTTTGTCAATGTCGGATTGATACGAAGCAATTTATTTCACTCAAGCAAATTTTAGCTAGCGGCACCATACGACACTTCACGGAGAATACGACGGAGAAGAAGAGAAAAGATACGACAAAACTAAAACTAACTAAAACTAAGCATTTAGAAAAAAAAGAAACACTAATAAAAAACTAGCAAACCTGCTCTAAAAATGAATTAAAATGAACTGAATTAGAGAAAAAAAAAGTCACAGTTAAATAAAACTAAGCTATAATGAAAAATCCAAAACTATTAGAACCTTGCTTGGAACAGGGTGGAGCACAGACCAGGAGCTGTAAATATGACACGATAACTGAACACTGAGGTTTGGTTTTAGAGCACGCACTCACTCACTCACTCACTCACTTTCTGGATCCTTTAGTCTCCATGTTCATCAGCGTCAGTGAAATCCATAATGATGCAGTTTTGAGATGATAAATGAGTAACAAGACAGGAAACTATTTTATAAGGCAATATATTACAGCGAAAAACATGACCAGGGTGTTTTCTGTCGTTTATTTGAATCAAGTTTCACTGGTTTTATTGTGTTTGGACAGTTGTCAACTTGTAATTACACTTGGTCCACCACAGTCCTGTTGAGGAGCTGGTCTTTATCTGGTCCCAAACAGGCCCTGGAGCTGTTCATGTGTGGTCGGAATGTGATGGAACCCTGGAGCTGTTCATGTGTGGTCGGAATGTGATGGAACCCTGGAGCTGTTCATGTGTGGTCGGAATGATGGAACCTGGAGCTGTTCATGTGGGTCGGAATGTGATGGAACCCTGGAGCTGTTCATGTGTGGTCGGAATGTGATGGAACCTGGAGCTGTTCATGTGGGGAATGTGATGGAACCCTGGAGCTGTTCATGTGTGGTGGAATGTGATGGAACCCTGGAGCTGTTCATGTGTGGTCGGAATGTGATGGAACCCTGGAGCTGTTCATGTGTGGTCAGAATGTGATGGAACCCTGGAGCTGTTCATGTGTGGTCGAATGTGATGGAACCCTGGAGCTGTTCATGTGTGGTCGGAATGTGATGGAACCCTGGAGCTGTTCATGTGTGGTCGGAATGTGATGGAACCCTGGAGCTGTTCATGTGTGGTCAGAATGTGATGGAACCCTGGAGCTGTTCATGTGTGGTCAGAATGTGATGGAACCCTGGAGCTGTTCATGTGTGGTCAGAATGTGATGGAACCCTGGAGCTGTTCATGTGTGGTCGGAATGTGATGGAACCCTGGAGCTGTTCATGTGTGGTCAGAATGTGATGGAACCCTGGAGCTGTTCATGTGTGGTCAGAATGTGATGGAACCCTGGAGCTGTTCATGTGTGGTCGGAATGTGATGGAACCCTGGAGCTGTTCATGTGTGGTCAGAATGTGATGGAACCCTGGAGCTGTTCATGTGTGGTCAGAATGTGATGGAACCTGGAGCTGTTCATGTGTGGTCAGAATGTGATGGAACCCTGGTCCAACCTGATCACCAGGTGTATTAAACAAGTCTGAGCTGAAGGCCTCTGGTAACCAGAGCTGCATTGCATTGTGGGAAGTAGAGATGTAACGATTACAGATTTTGGTGCTACGATTATTGTCAGAGAAATAATCATGGTTTCGTGTTTACTCCGATTATTTTGCACAAATTCCTTTCACAGCAGTACTTATTAGGGCTGTCCCTTTTTACTTGAACTTGGAACATTCGTTGCAGCATGAGGTGAACAGTTCAAACTCAGCCTGTACTTACCTGTGTGAATGTGGGCTGTAGTCTGTACAGGTGCATCAGGAGGGCTGTGTATCAGCAAGAATCTGGTGATATCATACAAATCACAATACTGGGATCACGGTACGATAATCACAATATATCATGATACTGTTAAAAAGACAACTTTTATTTTTCTTTTTTTAAATGATTATTTCCTTGAGGAACTGAATTACACCAAAAATCTGCACAAATACTAAACACATTTTATTTGATCCCAACAGGATCTAATGTTATATCACAAAATGTTCCTGTGTTCAAACTGAAATTCTGTTTTCCAGACATTCCAGTTTCAGATCCTGTTCAAATGTTCAGATTCTATTAGTTCACAACTAACATCAGAACAGGATTTTTGTGCATTATTTAACCCTTTCATGCATGAATTATGAGAACCTTAGTCAAAAATTTTTTTTTCTTGAGTTTTTATTCCTCTTTGGGCATGAAAAAAACTATGCAGTAGAATTTTTTTATGAACGTATTTTTCATGGAGTTAAAAAAATGTCCACTCAGCTAGACAATTTTTAACTCCATGAAAATTTAAATAATTAGTGTAAAATATAGTTTGTCATCTTTTCACGGTCATCAGATATGACCCATTTGGACGTTCAGAGGCTTTGTAGTTACCGTGGAAACACCGTCATCTTCTCCAACATTGATTCCCCAGTAAAACCCATGGAGTTGGATCAGTGACAGTGGATGGACACACTCGAATAATGAGAGATTTGCTGAAAAAGTCTTTTTTTTCTTTTTTCCCTGATTCTGATTTAATAACCTTTGAAATTACTCTGAGCTTCAGTGAACATCAACATGATCAACAGATTAATAAGTGTTAAATAATAATAAAGAAAATATAAAAAAAAACATTCATTCATTTTCTGAACCCGCTTTATCCTCACTAGGGTCACGGGGGTCGCTTGGAGCCTATCCCAGCTACATAGGGGCGAAGGTGGGGTACACCCTGGACAAGTCTCCAGTTCATCGCAGGGCTGAACATATAGAGACAAACAATCACTCTCACATTCACACCTATGGGCAATTTAGATTAACTAATTAACCTATCAGTGCATGTGTTTGGATGGTGGGAGGAAGCCGGAGTACCCGGAGAGAACCCACGCAGACACGGGGAGAACATGCAAACTCCACACAGAAAGGTCCCACCCCCTGTCGATGGTGTTGGAATCGAACCCAGGACCTTCTGTCTGTGAGGCACCAGTGCTAACCACTGCACCACCGTGTCGCCCTAAAAAAACAAAAAAACTAAAATGAACCTCCGCCATATCTGCATTTGAATAAATAACTAAAAATATTGATACAGTACTTTTTAATATCCATACAGTATTGTGAAATGAAATATCACGATATATTGCAGAATGGATATTTTCTTCCACCCCTATTCATCAGACTGTTTAATGCAGTTTCCTTTGTGATCGACAGAGTGTTTACTGCGTCAGTTCACAGTTCACCCTTCTGACGCCTGTCTGACAGTCTGAACTGCAGAAGACGGCCTCATCTCCTCCAGCTGTGCAGACACACTGGTGTGAATGGGACGGACAACGGGGAGCCTGAAGCTGCACAGATGACAGAACACTCGGAAGCGGGGAGGCAGAACCCATGGTTTATCATGTATACGTTCTGGCAGTGGCAAAATAAAACTGAAACACTTTATTCTGAGGCTGGAGCACCGATATGGGGTGGGGGGGTAAACATGACAACAGGCAGTATAACAGAAGCCATGCCGGACGTTCAAAGTGTGTTAAGATTCACTTTCTGTTTTCAGTAGATACAGAGCCCCCCCCCCACCCCCCCACTGGTCTCCTTCACTGTACAGAAAACGTTTGGAAATGTATGAACTGAAGACCCCTGTACTGAAACATACTGAACCAAAATGTTTCTGTACACTTACACCCCTAGTGGGAGGTAGCAGGGTACACAGATAGTACCAGGTCATGTCCTGTTACAACAGCGTCTGTGTTTGAGTGTATCCTTATTATCAGGGCTGTGTATCAGCAACAATCTGAGGATACAGTACAAATGACAATACTAGGATCATGATACTGTTAAAAAGGCAATTTTTTTATTGGTTTTGTTTCTTTTTTGAAAGATTATGTCCTGGAAGAATTGAATTACATCAGAAATCTGCACAAATACTAAACACATTTTTATTTGATAAGAACAGGATCTAATGTTCTATCACAAAATGTTCCTGTGTTCAAACTGAAATTCTGTTTTCCAGACATTCCAGTTTCAGATCCTGTTCAAATGTTCAGATTCTATTAGTTCAAACTAACATCAGAACAGGATTTGAGTTCAATCCCAACAAAGGAACGAACATTATTGAATAAAAGAGTGTGAAAGAATAATAAAATACAAACAAAAAAGAAAATAAAGAAACTTAATTGAACCTCCACAATATCTGCATTTGAATAAATACCTAAAAATATCGATACAGTACCTTTTAATGTCGATACAGTATTGCAAAATTAAATATCACGATATATTGCAGAACCGATAATTTCTAACACCCCTACTTATTAATTCACAGTTTCCATTTATGTCTGCGTTACTGTCTGAGTCTGATGATGCTGCACATTGGTCAACATTTGTTTTTAAAGGTCCCGTATTATGCTATTTTTCAGTCACGTCATATAGGTCTCAGAAGCCCAAAAACATAGTATTTAAGTTTGTTCGCCCCAAAATCATCCTTTTTTCGAGTAGTTTCAGCGGTCGAGAAAGTCACTCTCACCAGCCCTCCTCGAAACGGCTGTTTCGGGCTGCTTCCGGGTATGCAAATGAACGCATCTGTCCACGCCCACTCCCCCCCCCTCTCTGGGAGAGGACGCAGCTTCCGCTAGCGGTACTACGCGCTAATGTTGAATGTGAAGCCATGGCTCTCTCGTCTACAATACAACTGTCTCAGACAGAACGTCTTTCCAAACATGGCTTTCTTTGCCTTGAAGCATGATTGAGCCCCGACGGAAAACGGCGGTGTTGTGTCGGGTTCGTGGACCTGACACGGAAAGACGGCCCTGCCGCCCACTAATGCAGGCAGCTGCTAACAAGCTGATGCTAACTGTACTGATGCCAACCACAAAAGGCCCGTGTTCACAGTAGTTCTGTTGAATGTCTCTGGATATTATCAAGATCTGCATGTTAATGTGACGCAAACGTTAGCAGCAGTAACCGAGCTATGTTAGCTGCCATGCTAACGTTAGACGTACACATCACCACCAGCTTATCCGTAATGTAGGGTTATGCAGTAAAGATACAAAAAATGAGTAGAACTTACATCTCCCACACTTGTACTTGGGTCACGAAGTGTTGGTACTGCGTCCTTCTTGATTCTGAGTCTTTGTGCTAAGCCGCAGCTGTATGGGCCCATGTTCGAAAACACTCGTCCGTGAAATGCCGGGCACACACATACAAGCGTTTTTGGGAATGTTGGTTTGGTCCATGACCATCCACAGATATAATCCAGACGCTTTTTACGGAGAGGCATCCGGAAGTGGGGAGCAAAAATAAACTCTGGTGTTGGTGTGTGCAGCCAACAACACCACAACTTGCGTGTCTCGCCTTCGCCATGTTTGTTGTCCACGAGGTACTTTGCCAGGGCGGGGGCTCGCTTTTGCGAGGGTGGGGGCAGCAGTCAGGGGAGGAGTAATATCCGCTTATGTCGTCATAAACGGAGCCAACTCAAACTCGGCCGTTTGAGCATGTTCACAACATGTGGTGTAGCAAGGCAGGAGGGAAACAGACAGTTTTTCACATTCGAACCTCATAATGAGGACTGCAACACACACTACTGTAAGAAACTGTCACAACGTCAGATTTGCATAATACGGGACCCTTAAAAGTGGTCTGTGTATAAACTGATCCCTGAGTACATGTCATGTACCTTTACCCTTTAAAAAATCTGAAGTTCAGTAAAAGAAGGATGAAGTGACTACCCCAGCAGCAGGACTGGACTCATCCAGCTCCTACAGTCATACAAGTTTCCAGACTAAAAAAGCTGTTTCACCCAAGGTTCTAATAGTTTTGGATTTTCATTCCAGTTTAGTTTTTTTTAGTTTTGACTTTTTTTTCTCTAATTCAATTAGATTTAATTAGTTTTTAGAGCAGGTTTGCTAGTTTAATTAGTTTTAGTTTTTTTCTAAATGCTTAGTTTTGGTTTAGTTCTAGTATTAGTTTTAGTTTAGTTTAAGTTCAGTCGTCTCTTTTCTCTTCTTCTGTCGTCGTGTTCAAATCAATCCCAGACAGGACTCTGCTGCTTTAGTCTCCATGTTTCCAGGTAGAGTGGGGACCAGAAGACGACTGGAACCACAGTGAACACCAGTGACATCAAGTGTCATATGGTGACAGCACAGAAAATTGCTTGAGGGAAATAAATTGATTTCGTATCAATCCGACATTGACAAAGATGAAAACCGAAAGGAATTTATCCATAATTTTTATCTGTTTTAGTTCGTTTTGTAAACACACAATACAGTGTCAGTTATCATTTTTCTTTTAATTATAGTTTTTATTTATTTCAGTTAACGAAAGGTGTTTTTCAATTCTAGTTTCGTTAGTTTCCGTCAGTTTTCGTTAATGATAATAACCTTGGTCGACAGCCAAGTTTCCAGACTGAAAAAGCAGTTTTCAGCATGTATGTTCAGTAATGAGGGTTTGCAGCCTCTAAACTGAATTCCTTCATCACAGATCTGAGTGTATTTCCAGGTTCATAAAATGCCCCCGGGGGCACTAATGACAGTAGAACTTTTGTAGAACGGTGAACAACATGCTGCACTGTCTGTCAGTTTCTTCCAGCGTTGTGTGTTAACGTTGTCTTGTTAAGCCCGTCGACCATTTGGGAGGTTAAGGAGCCTGTGTGTTGTTTGCTTTGAGGTGCCTGGGGTTCATGAGCAGTTCAGAAGGCCCTCGTAAGATGCTGCAAAGGGGGCCCTTAAGGTATTCAAAACATGCCACCGTAGGGCCCCCCCGCTGCTAAAACAAATCATTAGCATCCTGCAAAAACCTTATATGACTCTGAAGACTCAACTTTTGAGGAAATGAGAAAACCTGGCTTATTTCACATCGATGCTGCTGCATTTTTGACATTTTAGGAAGGTGCTGTCAAAGGTCAGGATGGGAAGTTCTGCAGAGGACACTTGTTTTTGTTTTGAATCATGTCTTTAATCGTTTTCACTGAAAAATTGCCGGAAAAAATGTGAGATTCCTACATCCTTTTGAAGAATATCTATCTATCTTACACATCTTTTATAGACTTGCCTTCATGTATGTTGACTCTTTTCAATGTTTTTAATGTGGAATGTTTAATTTGACCCTGTTTTGGGTCTTCATTTATATTGACATACATGTTGTTTATTCACCCCTTTCATTCCACATTGATCTGACACCATCATGTTCTGTTATTTCTGCTCTCCTCCACTACGATACATTCACAGTCAGTCTTGTTTCATGTTGCTGTACTTCACCTCTTTTATCGAGTTGTGTTGTTGCTTTGTTTTTCTGCTGTTGTGCACTTTGTTTGTCTGTCAAAGCACTTTGTGAACTCAGTTTTTAAAGGTGCTATATATTGTTTTATTATTATTATTATTATTATTATTATTATTATTATTATTATTGTTGTTGTTATTATTTATTTTCTTTTGTATAGATGCACATGAATCTGAAGTACTGAGCTGAGTACAGAGACACTGTTAGGGTGGAGTTCTTTGGTTTGGTTTCCATTTTCACTGCGGTTTTGTAGAAGTGCATATTTATAGTGTATTTTATTTTCATTTCGAGGAATAGATAAACTACTACTCAGTGTTAGGTTGGGTTTTTCCAGGTGTTATTATTAAAGACTTGATGTATAGAAGTGGATGAAAGAATGCATGAAATCAAATGTGAGACAAATAACTAAAATACAGGACCTTTGATTAGCAATAAGTCTTTTTTTTGCATTGCTATGACAACCACAGACGCTGAGGTGGTACTAACTATACCTGCAGTGGAAATTAGGGATGTAACAATTACCAGTATAACGATAAACCGGGTTAAAATTCCCGACACAAGACAAGAACTTTTGGAACATTTCGAGCACATTTCAACAATACTGTGATAATAATGAAACCGTGATAATTTTGGTCACAATAACCGTGATATGAAATTTTCACATTGTTACATCCCTAGTGGAAATTAAACCCAAAGGCTCCAAAACTTCAAACTGAGATAAAGCTGAGCTGACACTGTCTGTGGAAAAGCAGAGGGAACTACGATAACCCGATACACTGTAAAAAAAAAAAAAAAAAAACGTAAAAAAGTAATATTCCAGCAGCAGGGGCGCCAAAAAAATACTGTTAAGTAACGGAAAATAACCATCTCATAAAAATATGGTAATTTTCCATAATTAAAATACAGTTTTTTGCCCTAACTTTACATGAGATTTTGCTTTTCTTTGTTTTTACTTTTTAATGTTTAATAAATAATAATTTACACCACTAAAACAATCCAATTCCCCATAAATATATCTATATAAATAAATAATTTTCAATCAGAATCAGTTGTCCAATCCACTGATAAAAACTGTATTTGGACAGTTTATCAGTGCTTATACATGTTATACATTCACAAAAATACATTATTCACATTTTTGTTGTGAAACCTCCTGTAATTACACAAGTTTGACAATTAACAAACAAGTCTGGTTAAACTTAAAGAAACAAATACTTCTGTTACAGTTAATGTCAGAAATTTTATGTCATTATTATTATTATTATTATTTTTTACAGTATTAAACTTTTAATTAACAATTTAATCTCATAAATGTAAAATAAATATTTGTGAAATTATGATACGTTTGCAAATTTATTTTAACTGTATTTTTTTGTGAAAAAAGAAAAAGTTCTTTTAAAAATTGTAAATTTTATGGTTATTCAGTTAGTTTTTTCATGTTCTTTTACATTTGACATGTAAAATCACAGTCTATTTTTGTCATTTCATTGGTTTTGTTTTCCTGTATCTTAAAAATACAGGAAAAATCTGTCAAATAAACAGTGAAATTCTGTTAAATTACAGATTTTTTTTTACATTGTACACTCAGATTTTTTCCTTTTTACTCTGGTTTGACTGTTTTTCTGGTCATCTCCTTTCATTAAATCTACACAGCTGTTGTGAAGGGACTTTTCTAAATGATTCAGTTGACTGATATTTCCAATATTTCCCTCGAGAAAAGGGGCAGCCAGCAACACAATAGGTTCTAATTACTGGCAACAATGCTGTAAGTTATTATTTTTGATGGTTTATTGCATTATTTGCTTCTTATTACATTACAGGCTGCATGGCATTGTTTTTATTGCATTACTCTGGAGTTTTTCTATGGGAAGCTATTAATTAAAGAGCTCCACAGGGTCAAAGCGAGGCTAGTGGTCTTGTGCTGACCACAGCGGCGACTGAACCGGTGACCGCAGCAGTTCGCTTCCAAACCACCGGGCCGCTCCTCCACATGCAGTGGGAGGATTGGAGAAGGTTGGTTTTGGTGTCAGTTTTGGGCGACAGGAGGCCTTTGTGTAAGGCTGAGGGTCTGCATGGGAAATTGTAGGTTAAATAGTGCTGAGGGGGCTCGTAAGAGCATCCTTGATGGCTCGGTGGGAGTTCAGCGCATGGTGGGAGCGTTTGTAATGTAGTGATTGAGGGTATCATAAAGGCTGGTGTTACAGGCACACAAAGGTCAGCAGGAGTTATGGAGGACTCCAACATGTAGGCCTCCATGTGACCTGATGGACCAGACCCAGCAGAAAAGAGCATTTTCTGCCTTGTTTCTTTCATCTTCTCATTTTCAGGGCAACATCTCCAAGACTTGCAGCTCAAGTCTTGTTTTGCAACAGGAGCTTGAATATTAGCCCATAAAGACCCAAATATGTACAGGTAGGGGTGGAAGAAAATATCGGTTCTGAATCCGAATCCAAATTTTTTGTCCAACGGTGACCTGTATCTGATCTGTTACAGTTTGAACAGCACTAATCTGACCCGGACCACTTTCATATGTGGTCCTAAATCTGACCCAGACCACTTCCATATGTGGTCCTAAATCTGACCCAGACCACTTCCATATGTGGTCCTAAATCTGACCCAGACCGCTTTCATATGTGGTCCTAAATCTGACCCAGACCACTTTCATATGTGGTCCTAAATCTGATCTGTATCTGATATTTTCCAGCGTGACTTCAGTCTGAACGTCCAGGTCGCATTTATCCTACCTTTACGTCATTGAAATGCGACAAACGTCCCAGTTCTTGGTTGGAGCGGAGGAAAACCACATTTCCTTCTGTAAACAGTGTGTGTCTGCATGGTCTCATATTCTATCAGGACCTCTTTAGTGCATGTGGGTCACTTCAGGACCTCTTTAGTGCATGTGGGTCACTTCAGGACCTCTTTAGTGCATGTGGGTCACTTCAGGATCTCTTTAGCGCATGTGGGTCACTTCAGGATCTCTTTAGTGCATGTGGGTCACTTCAGGACCTCTTTAATGCATGTGGGTCACTTCAGGATCTCTTTAGTGCATGTGGGTCACTTCAGGACCTCTTTAGTGCATGTGGGTCACTTCAGGACCTCTTTAGTGCATGTGGGTCACTTCAGGACCTCTTTAGTGCATGTGGGTCACTTCAGGACCTCTTTAGTGCATGTGGGTCACTTCAGGACCTCTTTAGTGCATGTGGGTCACTTCAGGACCTCTTTAGTGCATGTGGGTCACTTCAGGGTCACATTCACTTCAGACTCAAAACTGATAGAAGTCACATTTAATGTGGAATATGAACCAACACACAAAAAAAATTGGATTTCACCAAAAGTCCAAATTGTGCACTCAGACCTGCTGCGTGAACGGAGCTTTGGTCTAAAGCAGAACAATCTGACTGTTGTAACGTCAGCGGTCCCATAAATGATCGTTAAGCTCGTTTTGGATCTCATCAGCTGGAGTCCTGATTTGCTTTTCAAATGATGAGATATTAAAGATCACAAAGGTCATCTGATTATCATGGAACCAACTGTTTTGGTTTTTTTTTTTCTCCAACAGAACTCCACT
Source organism: Sphaeramia orbicularis (assembly GCF_902148855.1). Lineage (NCBI taxonomy): Eukaryota > Metazoa > Chordata > Actinopteri > Kurtiformes > Apogonidae > Sphaeramia > Sphaeramia orbicularis. Next base: position 3,464,279 of record NC_043974.1, on the reverse strand, counting down.
GAAACAGAACAGCCTCTGGACCCCTTCTCAAACACTGAGGAAATTAGTGTCTTTTCTGTAAAACTAAAATGCTCTTGTCCAGCCTTTCCATTCAATAGAAAACTAAGCTCGTAAGAAATTATATCAAACTGTTTCTTAACAAAATATTCAAGCTAATACTGAACTATATTTGTTTTGCATTATATCTCAGGAGAGGAACAGGATTGTTTTCATTCTTTTTAAGTGATGTTCATGTAAAACAACTACCTTTAAAATTGACCAAGAAAAAAAAAAAGGAGTGTGATCGTAGGCAGTGTACTAACGTACTGAATTATTCTACAAAGAAGACCAGTAAGACCACGTCTAGATGTGAAAGTGCGTATGTTGGTTAGATCAGGACTTTAAAACCAACTAGCCACAGGTTATTAAAGACAACTATTTCATAAGTTGTGTAATAACTTTCATAAGTTACAATAAGTTAATAATAATAAATATGTTAAATCTGTGTTAAAATCTGTTAAAATGCAGTTGGCTTAAGAATTGATAGAAGTGAGATGTTGCCTCCTTAGGGATCTTTGTGTTTGCTTTGCGCTAAGGTTGAATACAGGTGAGCGCTCTTTCACTAGAGATGATCTATGATCTTTGACATATTTGTCCCATTCCCTATTTATTCTACAGTTAAAGTACAGCGTATGAGGGCCACCTGAGAAAATAAATGCACTTGGCACTGCGAGAATAAAGTAATTAATGAGAACAAAGTCATAGTTTTAAAAACTCATTATTTAACGAGAATCAAGTTGTTAATTAATGAGAATCAAGTCGTTAATGAAAATAAAGTCGTTATTTAATGAGAATAAAGTTGTAGTCTTAAAAAACTTATTTAACGAGAAATAAGTCGTTGATTAAAGAGATAAAGTCATTATTTAACGAGAATAAAGTCATACTTTTATGAGATTAAACTTGTAATATTTAAAAAATTTGACAGAGTTTCTGGTTTTACAGCGAAGGCAACAAGCGAAGCAGCAGCTTTCCTTCTGTTGGACTCCAAAACTCAGAGGAGCATCCCCAACGAATGTCTGTGAATGTCAGTGGATGTCTGTGAACACGCCATTGGACGACAGGACGTCGGTTCTATTTGTGTTCTTCGCAGTTTCAGTCCAGTTGAACTGGTTCACATGACGTAACATCTGCCTGTTTTGGTAGACTTGGTGCGCTCTGGCGTTGATCTTTTAGCTCATTATTTTCTGATTTGGGTGGGTTCATTCGCTCCATTGCTAAAACATGTATTTCAGCTTGTCATCTGTCATTCCTCTCCACGTCCTCCCCATCCCTGCGTCCACGTCTCCCCCTCATCAGCCTCTGTTCTTGATGGGAAACTAAGGGTCAATGTGTTTAACACACCCACAAATATAGTCTTTTTCTGTCTAAAGAGGGCCCCCTGTTTCTGCCCAGGCCCCAACACGCTCGTTAAAACACTCCCATAACCCTTCATACCTCCTTCTAACACTCCTCTCCTCCCCCTGTTCTCTTTGCCTCCAGTTTTCTTCTTATTTCCCATCCCTCGCTGCCCTTTCACTCCATCTTGGAGGTGAAGAGTGCAGGGGAGAAATGCTACTGATGCTCTCCTTGTCTTGCACTTTCCTTTTCTCATTTCCTCCACATACTTTCCAGCCGTCCAGTACCTTTACGCAATTTCTCTTTGTCCTTTTTCTCTCCCTAAAAGCCCAGAGGTGAAGAGTGCAGAGGAGGGGGTTCTGCCGTGGGAGCCCTGGTCATTACTAATACCAGAGGGATGGGGGGAGGAGGAGGAGGAGGGGGGGGGGGGGAGGAGGAGGGGGGGAGGAGAGGGAGGAGGAGGAGGAGGAGGGGGAGGAGAGGGAGGAGGAGGAGGAGGAGGAGGAGGGGGAGGAGAGGAGGAGGAGGAGGAGGAGGAGGAGGGGGAGGAGAGGAGGAGGAGGAGGAGGAGGGGGGAGGGGAGGAGGAGGAGGAGGAGGAGGGGGAGGAGATGGAGGAGGAGGAGGAGGGGGAGGAGATGGAGGAGGAGGAGGAGGGGGAGGAGATGGAGGAGGAGGAGGAGGAGGAGGGGGAGGGGAGGGATGGAGATGGAGGGGGAGGAGGAGGAGATGGAGGAGGGGGAGATGGAGATGGAGGAGGAGGAGGAGGAGATGGAGGAGTAGGAGGAGGAGGAGATGGAGGGGGGAGGAGGGAGGAGGAGGAGATGGGATGGAGGAGGAGGAGGAGGAGATGGAGGGAGGGGAAGAGGAGATGGAGGAGGGGGAGGGGGAGGAGGAGGAGATGGAGGAGGGGGAGATGGAGGAGGAGGAGGAGATGGAGGAGGAGGAAATGGAGGAGGAGGAGGAGATGGAGGGGAGGAGGAGATGGAGGAGGGGGAGGAGGGGGAGGAGGAGGAGATGGAGGAGGGGGAGGGGGAGGGGGAGGAGGTAAGTCAGAGTTTGCCTTGTGCTCTTCAGTACCCTCTGCCTCCATCTGTGATCGTCACAGTTTTCACACCTGGATCGCTTGGAGCCGTTGTTTCGAAACAGTCTTTGGCTCGGTTCAGTTTGGAATGTGTCAAAGCAGTAATCGTGTTCTGTTTCAACACAAAACAACCGAGCTGAGACCACCTGTTGGAAGGGTCCAGTCCGGTCCTCAGGATGAATTTGTGAAATGCAAAACTTACTCTAAGATATGAACCATCCTTTTAGTTCAGGTTCCACCTTCAGACCAGTTCAATCTGCAGTGGGCAGGATTCAGTCAAATACGATCAGAATAACAGAGAAATAATGACAACTGACAATGTTTCTGTTTGGAAATGGAAATATTTTCATGTATTACAGTAAAACAAAGTATAATTTTGAAAAAATGTGAATACCTGAAGTGTCTTAAGAGAAGTCAGTACAATTGTACCAATATTCTGCCTGATATTAAATGTTTTGTGTGTTTGTAGAACCACTGTGATCTGTCAGTTCTAATGAACACGTAAATGATAAACTGAGGCAGAATATTGTTAAAATTATACATATTTTTTCAGTTTGCTCATGTTATTCACATCTTTGAAAGGATAGTTTGTAGATGTAAACCTTTTCATAATGTAATTTACTTTTTTCGCTCTAAAACAGATAAAAGTTAGTAGTTGACATTCTTTCTATGTAATTCTGTTCTTTGACTGGTTGGGCCACTGCAGATCAGATGTAGCTGACTGTGGCCTGTGAATGACAGGACTTTGACAGCCCTGCTCTGAACTCTGTAAAAGGCTTTGTCCTCCAGAGGTCATGGGGTCGCTGGAGCCTATCCCAGGTACCTCTGGGCCAAGGCGGGTTCAGCCTGGAGCCGTCACCAGTTCATCGCAGGGCCGACATATACAGACAAACAATCAATCCCTCTTCCACCTGTGGGCTTCACCAGTTTACCGACTGGTGCATGTCTGTAGACCGGGGGGGGGGGCAAAGTCCTTTGAGTTCAGGGACACATTCAGCTCCATTCAGTCTGAAACAGGCCAAACCATTCCAACTATAGCGTACTTGATGAATTGTATATTAATTCAATTCAATTCAATTCAACTTTATTTGTATAGCCCAATATCACAACAAGATTATCTCAAAGGGCTTTACAGAGTCAGTTAGAGTAAACAACAGTCAATGAACAGCAAGAAAATGAGTAGTGTCCAGGGCATCCCCCGTCCTTAGACCTCCTTCTGGGCAAGGAAAAACTCAAAACCCAGTGGGAAAAGGGAGAAACCTCGGGGAGAACCACAGTGAAGGAGATGATCCACTCCCATGGATCTATATATTAGTATATTAGCTATTAGGGCTGTGTATCGGCAAGAAATCTGGCAATACATACAAATCACAATACTAGGATCGCAATACGATATATCACGAGATATGACGATCTGTTCATATGGCAACATTATTTGTTTCGTTTCTCTTTTTTTAAAACATTTTGGGTAAAACTAATAGTGCAGCATTTGGATAAAATAAAGTTTAACACTCGGCTTTACCAGTACAAAAAAACACAAATAAATAAATGATGTTTTACAGACATACAGTTTCAGATCCTGCTTAATGATAACTAAAGTGTATTTTCAAATTGCACGTATTTCTCTTAAGAATTTACAGGTTGTTCAATTTGTTCATGTTATGTTCAGTACGGTTCGCAGATGTAAACATTTTCATTATGGAATTTTACTTTTTTTCACTCAAAAACAGAGAAAACTTGAGAAGTTGACATTATTATAAGTTTTTATCCTGTTATTTATATTATTTTACTGGTCTGACCCATTTTATTCATATTAGGCTGAATGTGGAACTGAACTAACATGAGTTCGACAGCCCTGACCTAATGTCTAGTACAGGGGTTGTCAAACATGCGTCCCGGGGCCCAAATGCATCCCACCAAAGGTTCCAATCCGACCCCTGGGATGAATTTACAAAGTGCAAAAATTCCACAGTCCAGGCTGTGGAAACTCATTTTATGTTCAGGTTCCACATACAGACCAATCTGATCTACAGTCAGATAATAACACATAACTTACAGAATATAATGACTCCGTATTTTCTTCTTGGGTTTGATGTGAATAAATAATATGACATTATGTCTATAATAATGACAACTTCAAATCTTTGTCTTTGTTTTAGTGCAAAAAATAACATTAAATTATAAAAATACTATATTACATTTACAAACTATCCTGTAACAATAAGATGTGAATAACCTGAACAAATATGAAACAACTGAAATGTCCAAAAAATTCAGTCCAGTTTGAACTCTTTTCTTCCTGTTCCTCCGTGTTTAGTGTACTTTGTAGATCTGATCCAGACATGCACATGGACTAATGAGAAGTGGAGGAAGAAGATTGTTAAAATTGCACTGATTTTTCTAAGAAATTTCAGTTTTTTTTTAGGTTATTCACATCTTTTTTGTTTGAATAGTTTATAAAGTAAGTATTTTCATAATTAATGGTGGTTTTTGCACTAAAAGAAAGACAAAATGTGGAGGTGTCATTATTACAGGTTATTCTGTTCTTATTTGACTGGTCGGTCCACTGCAGATCACATCGGCTGAATGTGGAACCTGAAAGAACAGGAGTTTGACAGTCCTGCTCTACAGTCTAATATCTAAAGTAACCAGAGGACATTTTTCTCTCCTGTGTTTGTTCAGTTACAGATGCTGCCACGCTGACGTTTCCACTGACTTCCAGTGAATGAGGGCAGAAGAGCAAGATCTGAGGAGACAGCGATGGCTGCACAAACACGAACAACTGTTTATGTCGGCCCGCACATTCAGTGGCAGCGTGTCCTCCTGTCCTCAGCCATCCTTTCACCACTTTCCTTCCCTTTTATTTTCTCTTCCATGCCTTTTTCTCATATCTCTGTGCTTCTTTCGGTCTGTGCTGATGGCTTAAGCAGGCCTCATCAAATGACAAAACACACAAACACACACTCTCAGACACACACACACGCTCCACACCACCACCACACACACACTCACACAGACACACACACACACACACACACACATACACACACACACACACACACTCACACACACAACACACACACACACCACACACCACTCACACAGACACACCACACACCACTCACACAGACACACACACACACACTCACACAGACACACACACACACACTCCCACACACACACACCCACACACACTCACACAGACACACACACACCCACTCACACAGCCACACACAACTACAACACACGCTCACACCACACACTCACCACAGAACACACTCACACAGACACACACACACACCTCACACCACACACACACACACTCACACACACACACTCACACAGACACCACACACACTCACACTCACAAGCACAAAGAGGACTCTAGGGGTGATCACGGTTCAGAGCCAAACAAATGTTCTGTCAGATTTACTGGCTGAGCGTGGTAGGTGGTTCTCCCAGCGCAGACGCAGTCATCCTCTGGGTAAATTCAAACTTTACAACAGATTATGTCATATCCACTGCCTGGTTACCTCGCCACACATGACCTGCGCTAACCTTTAGCCTGTCTTTAACTTAACCCTCACCTTAACACTCACCTCCACATGGTTCCCCTTTAGCCTCACCCTGAAATAACCTGAACGAGGATGACACTCAGCACCCCCCCCCCCATCCCACTGGGCCCTGGTACACAGTAAGTAGTGACGGGAAGTCCGATTGTTTTTACTGACTCGATTCTGCTCAGTTTGTTCATCTGTTCATTTTCATCTGATTCACTAATAATAAAAAAAGGTTTAAATAAATAAATAAATCTAGCAGTTGCAAACTGCCAAGTGTATGTTTATATCCATTACACCACAGAGCAGAATTAGCCGTAGGTCTAACCTTTAATATGTCTGTTCTGTTCATCTGTCACGAATGGAGTTAGAAAATTATAAAACTGGATTTTCCATAGTATATAAACGTAGTACAACTTCGTCCATAGTTCATTGTATTTAGTATGATTTAGACTTTTCTGTCTGTCTGAGGTGTTAGTGTCAGACTGCAGTGGAAGCTCAGTTCCCCTAAAATGACTCCAATTAAATGCTCAAATCTGTTCAGTTGTTTTCATTGACTCCAAATGTGTTGGAACACGTTCATCTCTCAGACCAGTTGGTTCAGAATCAGTTTGATCCCAGATCAGTGGACTGGATGTTGTTCACTTCTCCTCGTTCCCGGTCTGTGTTTTCTCCTCCATCTCTGCTCAGTGCATTTCTCGTAGACGCTCAGCGTCCATGCACTTCAATGGGACTGAGTGGAACTGCTGGAAACTGACTCTAAACTGGACAGCATTGGATAGATGACACCATTGTCCCGCCCCCGAACGCTCAGCGTCTGGGGGTGAATGGAGCTGTGGGCGGAGCTCGGCCGAGCTGGACGCCAGGATTCCACGTACTGATTGGAGGATCAGTCGAAAGGCTGAACCCTGTTTGATTGACAGCTGTTTTCAGATCTGCTCCTTCATGACACAGTTCAGTTTAATACCGTCACACATTCTGCTGGGAAATCACAGAAACAAATGAACTGTTCATTTACTGACCTGAAAGAAACACAACCGAACTGGTTTAATTTAACATATTCATACATATGGACTCTGTGGACATTCAGAGGACACTGTCCCAGTCCCTGGAGAAGACGCCTACTGGTACGATAAGGACACTGAGCATTTTCTGAAAAGGGAATGGAGGGACGAGTTTATGTTGAAATAACCTGGCATTTTTTTGATGTAAACCGACAATGAGCTTCTCCTGTCTGAAGGACGAGCAGCCGCCACTGCTCTCATCTCTCTCTTCTCTCTCTCTCCTCCTCTCCTTCTCTCTCTCTTTCTCTCTTTCTCTCTATCTATCTATCTGCAAGTCATCAATTCATGAATGATTCAGAATGACTTCAGTGATCGTCTCTACTCGTTCACTCTTTCATTCAGTGGTTCACTACCTCGGCTCAGTTCATCCGTCACCAGCAACAAGTCTTGTGATGCAATCAGAGATGTTGCCGTGGAGATGACATGTGTCCCACAGCACTTCCACCTCCGTAAAGGTTCTGACCCAACTTACCTGGTTAAATAAAGGTTAAATAAAAAATAACAGCCGCAAATTCTGCTCAGCTGATGTCTACAAACATCCATGTTCAGTTCCACACAGACTTCACCACAAACCTTTGAACCTTTGAGTCCTTTCTTTAAGGAGTGTTTTAGTGTCTGGAATAAATATGTTCACTGTAACTGCATCATCAGAACACAGGAGTAAAAGATTATTTCCCTTAATCTCTTTGATTCACAGCTATGTTCCCTAGCTGTCTGCTCTTTGTTCTTTAGTGTTGCAGCCTGTTTTGGGTTGGATTGTTGGCTTGAGTCTGGTTTGACCAACTCGTATATAAATGCTACGAGGTAACTTTTGTTCTGATTTGGGGCTATAGAAATAAAAACTTGATTGATTGTCGTCTGTGGATGGGGACAGTCTGGGTGTTCATATTATGAACCGTGCATCCTCATACGTCAGAAAAAACGAATAGGAATCCACCCTGGAACAGTGGCAGGACGTCTAAAACTCCCCAGGACACTTGAAGAGATGAACACTACACAGAGAACACGTCCTAATCAACTTTTGATGGTTTTAACTTTCATATTTTTCTTTGGATAGAATTCCATCTTCCATCCATCTTGTCATCCTAACATTAAACATTTTCCCTTATTTCAAACTCACAGCAGCTTGAAATGAGCAGAAATGAGAAACGGTATTAATATAATATCTGGAGATACATCATTTGGGCTACAGTACACACACACACTTACACACACTTGCACACACACTTACACCCCAACAGTCAGATGAAAGCTGCCTCTTGCAGCCTCCCAGTCCGATGGAACCCCAGAGACCGGCACTTTGAGGATCCGATTACCTGCACGCGACCTGGGAACCGTCTGACAGTTCACATTATACAGTCGGCAAAAAAGAAGAATCAGATCCAGCTCCTGCAACCATCATTACCAGAAGAAAGAAAAAGAAAGAAACAGGAAGGAGGTGAAAAGGTCAAAGAGGACAGACTTTTGTGACTTCTGACAGAGGACAGTCGTAAACAGGGGTCCGACGTGTGGTCCTCCAGCACCTTCTTTAGTGTGTGACTTTATTTTGAAGGTCTCACGTTTTTCTTCTTCATGTGTTTTTTTTGTTAAAGGTGCGGGAGACTTTCGTGACAGTTTTTCCTCAGATCTGTCCATCCTCAGTCACATCCTCAGTTTCATTCGTCTGTCTGTCGTTCCTCAGCTGAATCTCTTCCTCATGCTGAACAGTTTTCTTATTCCATCCACCACAAACACACCATGTGTTTACAAACAGAGCCAGGAGGGAACTGGGCATCTGAGGAATTTTGTTGCAACATGCATTGTGGGAAACGGAGTTTCACGTAGCCACCTGACAGCGGCAGTACAACCATGTGATATATATGGATGAAACAAACATGTGGAAACGGCTGGAGGAACGTGCACAGAGGGGGAGCTCCTGCCGTTTCCACCTCGTGTCTGTTCCAGCTGCCGCTGTCAGGCGCTGCCGAACCTCTGTTTCCCACAATGCACGTGGAAAAAATTCCTCAGATGCCCAGTTCCCTCCCGGCTCGGTTTGTAAACACATAGTTTGTTTGTGGTGAATGGAACTAAGAAACTGTTCATCTGAGGAAGAGCTTCAGATGGAAAAGGGACTTGTTCCACCAGAGGTCATCCTGGTTTCCACTGAACACCTCTGACTGTCAGTGTTACAGGCTCATTAGTGCGTCACCTAAGACTTGGCCATCTCCTAGTCCTGTTCTGTTCCAAAACAGACTGGTATAGCTTTAAGCATATTCAGACTGAATCCTGAAAGACTTCTATATGATTTCACCAACTTCAATACATTTTCTCAGCTTTCCACTGGTTTGAGATTGAAACTGTGGAAACTGGGTTCATGGTTCTGCAGCTGACCTGAGCAGAAAGAGGGGTGAACATTAGGCAAGGCAGGTTTATTTATACAGCACATTTCATGTACGAGACAATTCAAAGTGCTTTACAGAAACATTAAAAGCATTACAGGGGAGCAATAAAAAGTATAAGCATGAGAAAAAAAAAAGAAGAAAACAAAACAAAACAAAACAGATAAACAGAAGTTAAAGCAGAAGCCCAAAGTAATGGCACTACAAACACCAACGAAACACTGAAACATATATTTTAAGCTGCAAACATAAGAATGTGACTTAATTGTTGTGACACATAATACCAGTCACATTTACATAAAAAAAGATGAATTTATAAAAGTTTGTATATGAAACCCAAACTGGCTCAGGTCACTACTTCCAGTTAAAATGTTCTTCAAACTTCCTACTTCATTCATGAAGCTGAGCTGAACATTTACAGCGACCATGAAATTTATTGAAAAAAGAAAATCAAAAACATTTCCACTTCCAGTCAGGAGAAACTCTATCATCAACAAGGCTTGAGAAGTACAGTTTGTAAATTATGACTTTTTATCGCACTATGCGAATTTATTTTCAAAATATGACGACTTTAATCTCATAAAAATACATTATTTTTGTTAATTATGATTTTTTTTTAAACTGTGACTTTATTCTCATGATATTATGGCTCTATTCTTCAAACATTACAACTTTATTCTCGTAAAATTATGACTCTTTTTGTATTGACTTTATTCTGCATAAAATTACAGATTTATCTTGATATTTTACGACTTTATTTCATAGTGACAGGTCTTTAATTTTCTTCTGTGGCCCTAACACACCGTCGTATGCAGGATACTGATTTAGAGGCAGACCTTTATTAGGTGGAAATCCTTCACAAACACTCAATGAACCCTTTTAAAAGCTCACATGGTTCTGTCAGCGTCTGTCTTCATCATCATATGGATGAACCTGAACTAGTAGTGTTCATCCAGACCCTGAGCACCACATCTGCCTGTGTCGGACTTGACATCCTTCTCTAATATGTGTGTACCTGTGTGTACCTGTGTGTGCATGTGTGTACCTGTGTGTACCTGTGTGTGCGTGTGTGTACCTGTGTGTGCGTGTGTGTACCTGTGTGTGCGTGTGTGTACCTGTGTGTGCATGTGTGTACCTGTGTGTACCTGTGTGTGCGTGTGTGTACCTGTGTGTACCTGTGTGTGCATGTGTGTACCTGTGAGTGTGTGCGTGTGTGTACCTGTGAGTGTGTGCATGTGTGTGTGTGCATGTGTACCTGATGTACCTGTGTGGCATGTGTGTACTGTGGTACCGTGTGTGCGTGTGTGTACCTGTGTGTACCTGTGAGTGTGTGCATGTGTGTACCTGTGTGTGAATGTGTTGTACCTGTGTGTGCATGTTGTGTACCTGTGAGTGTGCTGTGTGTATGTGTACCTGTGTGTGCGTGTGTGTGCATGTATGTACCTGTGTGTGCGTGTGTGTACCTGTGTGTGCATGTGTGTACCTGTGAGTGTGTGCATGTGTGTACCTGTGTGTGCATGTGTGTGTGTGTGTGTGCATGTGTGTACCTGTGTGTGCATGTGTGTACCTGTGTGTGCATGTGTACCTGTGTGTGTGTGCATGTGTGTACCTGTGCGTGCATGTGTGTACCTGTGTGTGCATGTGTACCTGTGTGTGCATGTGTGTACCTGTGTGTGCATATGTGTACCTGTGTGTAGTGGTGTGTTGTGCCTGGGTTCCTCAGCTGGTATTGTTAGCAGCAGACGGTGCACTCAGACTCTGCCATTGATCTTTCAACACCTTCCAAAGTGTTGTGCGCGGTACGCACACACACACAAACACACACACACATACACATACGCGCACACACACACACACACACACACACACACACAGCTCAGCGCTCTGACTACAAGGCATTCCTGTGGAAGAAACATGTGAAGGTCACAGAGGTCACACAGAACGGACTAGACGAGTGTAAATGTGTGAAAAACACAGAGCGAGTGTGAGTGGATGAAATCTATACCATGTTAACATTAAACCCAGGCTGGATTCATCCAGTCCTGGTGGGGGGTCAGGTCTGAAAAGCCTTTCTTGTTCTTCTGCTCCTGTCTTCAGCGTGGTGGCTTCTTTATGCAGAGGTGTTTGTCACTGTGTGTTTTCGTCTGGATGACAGTTTTGTCAAACACATAACCTCATCGTGGTAAAGCGGTGTTCTGTTTTTGGACTTGGAAGTTTAAGACTGTCTAACACATGGATGAACGGTCTTGTATTATATCAGCTTTCAGAGTTATTTTCATCTTGCATGTTCTAGGATTTCATTTGAATGAGTTGCTGACATTGGAAATCACGTTTGGGACCGAGCGAAAGGTAAGGCCCTCTCACGCAGTGAGAGGCCTTGCCTGCAAGCAAGGCCCTATTGTTTTTTCGTTCGTTTTATATTATTATTATTATTATTATTCACACACCACTTTGACCTGGATTTTGACCCCCTGAACATGCACAAAACTCACCAAATTTGGCACACATGTCAGGCCTGGCGAAAAATTTGATAAATGAAAAATTAACCCCATAGGTGCCAAAATGGGCTCTCTAGCGCCACCTAGGTGAAAAAAAACGGCAACTGCTCTAGTGGCCAGTAGGAATGTCGACAAACATGAACCAGTGCCAAAATTTTTGTTGGATCATGCTCTACAAATCATCCACTGACACTCATGACCTATCTGCAACCAGGAACTTCGCAATATGCCTTTCAAAATAAAATTTCTAAAACTAACTCCGATGACACCGTTTGTGGTATTGACTTCTAAAAAGCGTCAAAAAGATAGAGTGAACCTCCTTAATACAACGATTTCACACCTTTTCCATAACTGTCTTAGTTCTTTTTTACAAGCCTGCAAAGTTGCGATGTTTGGAACTCATTTTTCACTTTGGAGTTTTTCCCCACATGTGACATATCTACGCGTTCACGGGATCAGCACAACTCTCACATCCAAAAATTTTTGAGATAGGATGTACGGTTATTGATTTATAACAATTTTCTTTTCATACTTTTTCCACTTTAGACTGCCATTTGACCCCCTTAACATGCTCCAAAACTCACCAAATTGCATGTATGTCATGACTGGTGAACACTTTCATAAATACAAAATTAACCCTTGCATGCTAAAATGGACTCTGTAGCGCCACCTATGTACTAAAAAACACACAAAATCGGCCCTAGCGGCCAGTAGGAATGTC
>NC_043974.1:3380888-3445888 GCF_902148855.1 Sphaeramia orbicularis | reverse complement strand
CCTGGCTCTGGCGCTAAGTTAGCAATATTTTCCTTGGCATGACCACTCTGCCTCTGATTGGCTCATCAGTCCTCATGCCTAAAGTTAACCAATCTAACCAGTGACGGAACCAAGTACTAGCCAATTAGAGGCAGAGTAGGGCGGGTCATGGCTTCACCATCTTAGGGGAAAACATGGGCAATTTGGTTCAGATTCTACTGAATGGAGCACATCAGGGGGATTTAGAAGAGGGTATACGCAATGACTGAAAAATAAGTTGGTATCCGCCGTATACCCTGGACTACACCGCTGTACTGAGCCTATTAGCCACGCCCACCATCAACACATTAGCATTAGTGTAAGGACTCTAAGACAGTTCACACACTTTTGGGTTTGTTTCATCCTAAGAACCAAACAGATTTGGAGCAAATTACCTCTTTTGTGGAGGAGGAAGTGACTGGAAGTGGTCGACTGCAGGGCTATCGGTGGTTAAATTATATTTTTCCCACCTGTTTTTAAATTACAACATTGTTCTCGTAATATTATGGCTTTATTCTCGAAATATGGTGACTTTGTTCTCATAATATTACGACTTCATTCTTGTAAAATTATGACTATGTATTCGACTTTAGTCTCATAAAATTATGTGTTTTATGTAAATATTTTACGACTTTACTGTCTTATGTGGCCCTAATACACTGTTGTACTACTGGATCATAATTTATTTGACATGGGACAATGAACTGATCAGATGAGACAAATAGGTAGTGAAATCAGTAATAAATACATTTGGCCGATGAGGATCAGAAGTACATTGTGCAGCAGAGTTACAGTTACATTTGTGTAGACCAGTCTGCACCATTCACAGTAAATAGGTTTTATATTACCACTCTGTTTTACTTTAGAATTCCGGGTTTTCATTGGAAGAACTCTGAGTGTATTTCACCCATAAAGACCTAAATATCCACTGCTAACCAAAACATCTACTGATCTAAACAAGAAAAGCACTTGGAGAGCGCAGATCTTCGCCAAGACAGATCTACCCCCCCCAATCCCCGCCAAAATTTAATGATTTCTTCCTTGTGTCAGTATCAACATTTCCTGAAAATTTCATAAAAATCTGTCCATTACTTTTTGAGTTACCTTGCTAACAAACAAAACACATGCAAACACACAAAGCAAAGTGGTCACAATACCTCCTGGTGGAGGTAAACATTCCATAGGTGTAAAACCACTAATCCTATGATTATGTTGAAATAATTGGTGTACAATACCATTATTCATCTTTTCATGGTCATCAGATATGACTAGGGATGGGAATTGTTAAAAATTTAACGATTTCGATTCCGTTATTGATATTGCTTATCGATCCGATTCCTTATCGGTTCTCTATTGATTCTCATTGGGTGAAGGAATAAAAGAGTACAAACAGGTGTGTTTGTATTAACTGTTTCTTATATTTCCATCTCTGCACAGAAAATATAACATATACAGTATGAACAAATAATAATAAGAGATGACGCCGGGGTGGGGGGGGGGGGGGCAGTGAAAGTGAAACTAAAGATGCTTTACTAATTCCTCTATTGCTGCATTTCTACAACATGTAACCAGTTCGACTCGGCTCGGCTTGTCTCCCGTTGTTGTGCACCTCATTTCCTTTCCCTTCTTACCTTCGGAAACTTGTATTTGAGGGGGTACGACGTTTGTTGCCTGAACCGGCCCGGCGTTCACTCTGCTGCTACGTTCACAAGCGCTGCTAAGTAGCTTATCAAATATGTGACATTCCTGTAAATGATTCACATGCTGTGGACAAATGTTTGAGGATATTGGAGGGATTCTACTCTTTTGAAGACATGGAAGCTTTGGCAGTGTTCCAAGTAAGTGGACCTGGTGTGGTCTTTTTAGACAGTTTCTGCCTCAACGCCATGTTTGCTACATTCTGACCAAAACAATGCAGCGTACGTGTGACGTCATTGCGCATGTGCAATGAAGGCAGAATCGATAAGCAGAATTGTTAAGCACGCTGGCAAATGATTCCAAGGAATCGAGCTACTGGGAACCGGTTCTCAAAAAGAACTGGTTCTCGATTCCCATCCCTAGATATGACCCATTTGGATGTTCAGAGGCTCTGTAGTTACCGTGGAAACACCATCATCCTCTACAACATTGATTCCCCAGTAAAACCCATGGAGTTGGATCAGTGACAGTGGATGGACGTACTGGGTTTATGGTCAGTTAGATTAGATCAGATTCAACTTTATTGTCATTGCATGTCACAGGCACAAGGCAACGAAATGCAGATTGGGTCTACCCAGAATGTACTTCGGATCTGATTATTAATATAAAGTGAAATAAACAGTATCAAATCATATATACGGTAAAAATGAAAATATGAATATGAATACAGCAGTAGGATAAGAATAGGGCAATGTAAACATTTACAATATACAAGATGAAACATGCAAGAGAGTCCATGAAGGTGCAAGGATGAGGTTATGAGTGCAACACTGTCATGTCAGTTTGTCTGTCAGTTTAACTGGGAGGAAAGGGGCAGCGGGGTGGTGGTGGGGATAGGGTTAGGGAGGCCTGGTTCAGCATGGAGATGGCTGATGGAAAGAGGCTGTTCCTGAACCTGATTGTTTTCGTATGAAGGCTCCTGTAGCGCCCCCCGAGGGCAGGAGAGAAAACAGGCAGATGTTCTTTGCTCTCCTGATGCAGTGCTTCCTGTAGATGTCATCAACGGCAGAAAGTGAGGTTCCAGTGATGCGCTGTGCAGTTTCCACCACCCTCTGCAGTGCCTTCCAATCCGAGACAGTTGATGTACATTTGACTGAAAAAGTCAGTTTTTCTCTGTCTTTAATGTATTCATTCATTCATTTTCTGATCGCACTTTATCCTCACTAGGGTCACGGGGGCGGAGCCGATCCCAGCTACTTCTGGGTGAAGTCGGGTTTCACCCTGGACATGTGTCCAGTTCATCACAGGACTGAACATATAGAGACAAACAACCACTGTCACATTCACACCTATGGGGGATTTAGATTAACCCATTAACCTATCAGTGCATGTGTTTGGATGGTGGGAGGAGCCAGAGTACCCAGAGAGAACCCATACAGACACGGGAGAACATGCAAACTGCACACAGAAAGGTCCCATCCCCATCGACTGGTGTTGGAATCGAACCCAGGACCTTCTGTCTGTGTGGCACCAGTGCTATCCACGCTATTGATATAATAACCCTTAAATGTAATCTCAGCATGATGATTAAAGTACATCATCAGTAAATAAGATATAGGAAAATACCTGATTTTCGCTGAAAAAACTCAATGTATATTAAATATTATTATGCTATATGGTGATAAACCATTTAAGAAAAGTTAAGTAGAGATAAAACTTTATTTGGAAACTGACATAAAAGTAGCTCTGGGTCTTTATGGGTTAAATAAAATATCTGAACACTTCTTCCACCACTTTTCCTTCCATTATTCTTTTTTTTTTAATTTATTTATTTAAAACCTGGCTCCAGGACTCTGAAAACTAGCAAGAGGCCATACCATTTAAGTTAAAATGAAACCCAAATCCATCCAAACAGCTCTGGTGCTTATTCTTACTCTTAAAATCTTACTACATCTTATGAAGTGGAGTGGAACAGCTTGCATGTAATTTGGTTCCCCTTTGGCTCGGACTAGCATTGCTAACAATGTTAGCGCCCGTGCAGCTGCCAGATTCTCATAGAGGACCTTTTGGACATCCTGTGAGGAATCTTGGTTAGTCACCAGGAGAAAATACTTCTTAAAACCCTTAACCTTTGCACATTAGATCTGGCTGAACTTTGTTTTCCCCTCATTCCCAATTTAATAGCGTCAGTGTTGGGACGAATGGTGACCTGGTGGTTTAACAAATCATTCCACATCTTTAGAATAAAACACATTTCTAAATGTTTTGTATGCAGTTAAATCTGAATGAGAGCGTGTGTTGATTCACAGGCAGACTTGTCACCTACAGGCTGTCCAGCACCTCACTACAGCGCTACAGCTGCCAATAATACTTTAAACTAACTGTGAAAACATAGAGGTGGAACAGAAAGTACTCATGCACTGAATGCACAAAAGGAGGCACTGGTTTTGTCGGATTTGTACTTCTATTTTACGACGGCGTATTAGGGCCAATTAGGAAAAAACCACTTCAAGAATAAAGTTGTAATATTTTGAGAATAAAGCCACAATATTATGAGAAGGTCATAGTTTTAAAAACAACTCATAATTTAATAAAACTAATCTCATACTTTTTTGAGATTAAAGTTGTAATATTTAAAATGAATTTGTAATAGTGCAATAAAAGTCTTAAAGGTCCTATATAGACTTTCTGTGTGAACTTCAAAAAGTCTAATTTTTATATGTATGCCTGGTTATAGTCCAATGTTAAAATAAGATTATCAACACCAAAATAGTTTTTTTTCCAAATGCTATTTCCAGCGTCCCTGGTCGGGTCGGACATGACTGGACTGATATTTGGCAGACTTACATCACTATGACAACAACACACCGACCGGCAGAGGTTAGCAGTGAGAAGTAAGATGAATGAGTGAGGAGTCAGATCTGTCCTTTTTCCTAAACAAAGGATTAGTTGGATTTCTGTAGTTGTAATGGTGGACACTGGAACTGGAGCTGGACTGGCAGAAAGAAACTGAAAAACTAAGAAAACTATATTTTATTATTATATTTTATTTTTACTGACATCAAATTGTTTGGTAAATCATTCTTAAATTCAAATGACAGTTAATGTATTAATACTGATATCTAGGGACTGAAGTTAGTAAATGCGTTGATCCTGTTTTTAACTTAATTTCCCATCATGCAGCATGGTACTGCACTTCACATCAACTGTCATGGGCATAGCAACGTGACTGTAAGACTATTGTATTCCAAATTACTAACTCTCTCAGAATATTGGTCCTATCAACTTGCCAGTTTTGCTTGTCACTTCCTTGACCATAAATGCGCCATTCCTGTTTTTAACTTAAAGATGGGGTCCGAGATCGTAGAAAAATGGTTTGAGCAAGCTACAATTTGAAAATACTCAATTCAAAAGTCCAAACCCCTTTCTTCAGACATCCCTCCGAAGCCATGCCACCAGAGTACTAGCACGTGCAATGCTTGTACCTGAGGGTTCACGAGCGCTGCACAGCAACAGTTTGCCAGCTGAGGCCCCGGCCCCATCCAGCCCCGGCTCGGGCTCTGACCCCGGCTACAGCCCAGCTCCGGCCCCAGTTCCGGCTCCTACACTGGCTACGGCCCTGACTCCAGCTCCAACCCCCGCCTGAGGCTCTGTCCCCGGCTCCGGCCCATCCCCGGCTCTGGCTCCAATGCCGGCTATGGCCCCGGGTCCAGCTCCAATCCTTGCCTAAGGCTCCGGCCCCGTACAGGACCCAGCTCCAACTCCGGCTGAGGCTCCAGCTCGCGGTTCCATGCATACCTCATCAGTCTCCTCTAACACCCCCGCTCTTACAGAACAGCCCCAGTCATACCTGTCTGACTAACGTTACGTTTACTACTGATTATGTTAGTGACTAAACAGTTTGCTGGTGAACTTTCCATCCTAATATAACTAATATAGCTAATATATCCAAGCTCTGGCTCTGGCTTCGTTTCCTGTACCAGGTTGCTCCAAACCCCTGAGAACGCACGATTCATGCACAAAGAGGGGTATGAACGGGGGGGGGGGGGGGGGGGGGCAAATGACAGTAGAGTTTGATTGACATATCACTGTTCAGTCATTTTGAGTGGGTGCTCAAAATGACTGGATGGTGTTTTTTCAGTCCTGTCCGTTCCACAGGTGACTAATTTTTTTTTACATTTTTGTGTTGGAGCATTTAATTAATTAGTTGTAATCGGGGTGTGAAGTGGATTTTAAGGAATATAGTAAAAATGCTCCAGGAAAACATCTCAGACCCCACCTTTAATTTCTCATCATTCAAGGCTGACAGGATGTGTAACGCAGCTTCCTGTCCCTCCCCCTGGCAACTGCTTAGCAACGGGAATTAAATCAGTCCCTCCTGAGTTACAAAAAAAAATTTTTAAAGAAAAAATATATTTAATGTGGAGATGGGACAACTCCTCAACTGTACGTACCAAATTTGCCAGTTAAAAATGTCGCAATTTCTCAGACCCACACAGACAGACTGACAGACACCTTCCAGTATTATGGTAAAGATGGTAACAAAAAAAGAAATCAGATGAATAAACAATTAGCAAATTAGGTGTTTGGACTAAAGTCGGCTAATGTACAGATGAATGCCTTCATTTATTGTTTAAAACCATGCTGGTAAAATGACTGATAAACAGATCTTATTGTGGTACGTTCTGTGACGTCCTTCTTTCTGCAGGGTTTTTATTCAGTCTTTACTACACATGAAGAAGTCCAAAACCAAAAACCGCCGTCTACAATACGCCAAGGTGACGAATCATCGGGTTCACTGACTACTGTCGACTAAATGTTGGATGTATTTAGCTGCTCATGCGTGGCTGTCCACGGACAAACACCAGTTCTTTAGGGGATCAAACTCTTGTTCTTTCATTAGGAGATGGTTTCACCAAACAACGTCACAAACCCTGTAACTACCCGGCTCTGGTTTCTGGGATTTGCCGATGTAGAGGAAAAAAGCAGCTTACAAGTGTATGAACCTCTCGTTGACCCCCAAAACACACATACACATATTCTGCTCTCCCCATTATATAAAGCCTTGGATTGGTCCAAATCAACATTTTTCTCGGCTAGTGAACTAGCCTCAGAAATGCGTATAAAATTCACATCAGCGTGAATTACTGGCCGATGGGATTCACTGCAGCACTCTTCAAAAGCCTCTCGTGTTCAAAAGGGTTTTGCCCTCGCTCTAACCTTTCTTACCTTCTTTTTATGTCTTTTCTTGTACTTTTACCTCCTTTAACCCTTTCCTCACTAACATATCTTTCCCTGTCTTTTCCTTCAGGATCTCTTTATTCCCTGTTCCTGCTCTCTCCTCCTTTATCCCTCGCATTTCATCTTCTCTTTCATCATTCACGCCATTCTGTCATCGACCCGTCCATGTTTCCTTTAATACTTCCATCCCTCTTTTCTTGATCTCTCTCTGCTCTCCTTCCAGCCGGCGATTCCCTTTTAACAGCAAGCCAGTAGCTTTTCCCAATCTGTTTTGCAGAGACGATCGAGACAGACTGAAGGGAGAGAAAAATTAGATTTTAACGTCAAGAGGAAAGATTGAAAGATACCGCTGTGATACTGAGAGAAACAGATGATGAAAAGTGGCAGATATGAGTGGAAAGTAGAGATGTGGCTCTTTGTAGGTAAATTAAGCTACAACAGAGAAAGACACAAAAGATACAATTTGAGAAATGGAAGATTAATAACAGAAAGATAGAGCAAGACATATTGCTCCCTCTGAAACACTGTACTTATGGATCCATTCATATGCTGTCGAAGTCCAAAAACCAGGGAGGTATCATCCAGTCTACACTAAAGGCCTTAAACGTTACATTACAGTAATGTGTTTCAGCTGGAAGTTGTGGTCAGACTAGCACAGCCCTGGACTCCAAGAGTTCCTGCTTGCCCATTACGAATCCTTTAAACCAAAGTTTTACTCTTCATTCATAATACAAATACCAGTAGAATCACAAACAAGCTTTACAATACACAAAAGCCAAAATCCATTACAGCTCTGAGTTTTGTAGGAAAGAAGAACACTAGTGATGGGAAGTCTGATTCTTTAAACTAACTTCTGCTAGTTCGTTGCAAATCGATTCATTTGATTCACCAACTGAAAGAAATCCAGCAGGTGTTGGTTGTGAACCTGCGGCGTTTAACTGCCAAGCATTTGCTTAAGCCACTGCACCAGTTATCATGTGAAGGCAAGAATGTCTAACCCTTAATGTCTCTGTTTTCCGTCCATTTATGAATAATATGGTCAGCAAATTACAAAAACGTAATTAGATTTTCCACTAGTATATCAATGTAATACTACTTTGTCAATAGTTGTATTTAGTATGCTTTTGACTTTTTATCTACCTACATATCGAATGTTGCTTAAACTACTTTGTGCTCTGTGTGTTTAATTAAATTTATTAGTGTGTTTTCTTTCAATTAAACTTTATCATTTTAAACGTTACAAAAACCGTTGACTTCAGGTTGCTACGTTCGCCTTTTTTGTTCATGATCTAATATGGCTTCTGTTCTATCTTCTTATGCTAGGGGTATCTAATGTCGTTCAGTGGTTCAGTAGACTCAGCGTTTCAGCGATTCGTGCACAATGCAGTAAATCGATCCAGCGATTCAGCCCTACTTGGCCAGTCTTTCATGCAGCGGTTCACTACCTCAGCCCAGTTCGTCCGTTGCTGGCAACTCTCACGATACAATCATAGATCTTGCCTTGGAAACGACCTGCTACACGGTGCATCACACAACACTTCCACCTCTGACTTAATGAGCAATTCTGATTAGTTTATGGATAATAAACAAAATATTAGCAAAGTGCTGCTGAATCGATCTTGTTCACTTAAATGAATCAATTTTTTTTTTTTTTTTCATTCATGAGTCACCCATCACTACAAAACACTAGCTACTTTGCACAACAGTGATCAAGTAAAGTGGCAGCACAACATTTATCACTCACTTTTTGAGACGGCATGGGCAAAAGTATGATGGACGTTACTGCTAGTACAACCAAGGTCACACAAGGCAAAGATCTGGATATTAAAACCTTTTTTCCAGCCAAAACACAGGCTCGAGCTGCTGTGATTACTTTGTACATGATCGACTTGTGGCTGTTTTATAGCTTAATACTGATGGCCTTACAGTGAAGGTGCAAGGGAGGATTTTAGTGATATATTATGTTACCTGGGGTCTAATGTATTTACCAGGTAGACAACTTTTGTGTGTGTGTGTAATGCGGTATTAACAACACCATTTTCTATTGATTCTTATGATAATCACTCCTTGTTCTTTTACAATGAATATCTCTAACCAGGGACCTTTCTGTGTGGAGTTTAGTAACAAAGTTTATTTATAAAGCACTTTTCACAGATAAAAATCACAAAGTGCTGTATATAAAATGGGTGCAATAAAATAACATAAGAATAAGAAGTTTACATGTTCTTCCCGTTTTTCCGTGGGGTTCTTCCTCCCACCATCCAAACACATGCGTTCGTAGGTTAATTGGTCAACCTAAAATTGCCCAGTGTGAAAGTGATTGGTTGTCGGTTTCTATGTCGGCCCTGCGATGAACTGGCCACTCGTCCAGGTTGAACGCCATCTTCACCCTTGGGTAGCTGGGAAAGGCTTCAGTGAGGATAAAGTGGGTTCAGAGGATTAATGAATTTGTGTCAATAATAAAGGTAAATAGAAGCTAAAAATCAATGGATGTGCAGTGCAGATGACTTGTAAAGTACATTAACACATATTTTGGTTGGACATCCCAGGAAGACGGTGTATTAGAGAAAGGTGAATAAGGAAAAGGAAGAAATCAAAGACATAAGGCCAATGCCTTTGTGTTCCTGCAGTGGCCAGTCAGTCTGGAAACTTGTGATAACCAACACAAATGACAAAAACACACACACAATCTCTGGCTTTCTCTCAACTTTTCTCATTAACTTTGATATTCTCTCTTTCACTCCTGTCTATAATTTTTTGGTATGTATGCTTTTTTCGGTTGCCTTTTTCCTTTCTGGCTTTCCATCCTTCTCCCCGTCTTATAGAAACACACACAAATACATACACACAGTTTCTGTGTTGATGGTAAAACCATTCAGTGTCAGGGTTACTCGTAGGGGAAAAAGTCATTCCTTCTGACAGCCCCTTTAAGAGAAGAAATACCTCCACCACTAAAACTGGACTTAAGTTTCACTTATGACACCACACCAGACTACATTTGATTTTCTGGGTTATTTAAAGTGCAATCTGAAGCGCCAAAACGCTGTAAAAGTCAGTCAGTGAGACAGCGATGCACGATTGGTGTTTATCGTGTTTGGGACGCTGCTGCAGACGCCAAGAGTCTGATTGTTCAGCCTCACATTTCTCTGTTAGCATGAAATCTATATTGTACCGGTTATTTTCACTCTGGCTTTTGGGTTGCATATAAATCAGGGATGAGGACTGGACCACCAAGTCTCTGTGGAAAATACACTGGACGTTAAAATACTGGCAGTCACAAAAGGAGAGTAACTCAGTAAAGTGGCAAGTGGACGGCAGAAATTCAGAAGATACCTGAAATATTTATCATGCAAGACGGTTTTTTAAAATATGTCACGTCTCTTTCTAATTACAGGCATTGCTTTCCAAATGGGGTTGCAAAATGAAGGTATTTTAAGCCCCAGAGAATAGGGTTTGTGGAGACAGAAAGGATTAAGAGTCACTCTAGGTTTCAGTTTCTTGTTCAAGGGCCAGTTTTTTTTATTTCAATATGAGCAGGAAATATTTTATGAAGTCTGCACAAGAAAAGAACTCACACATCACATTTAAACCACAGTCATGGGTAGGATAGGATATAATTCAGATTATGTGTCTGGATGTCAAAAAAAAAAAGCAAAGAAATATGAGCAGGGATGCCAACAGAATGTAAAAAAAAATCACCAGTTCTGCATTATTATTATGTGTTAAGACTGAAAGTAAATAATTATTAAACAGGAAAACTCAGTGCAGACTTAGAGTGAGTTGGATAAATTATGGTGTAGAATGCTTGTGAATAAATAGATCCTGAATAAGCCTGCAGTCTTGGCATTCTTTACCAAATGGGTTTAATTCAAGAAGGGATCTTATTGCATTTGTTGCAATTTTATGCACTTATTCAAAAACAGATTTCATACTTTGTAATTATCTACTGGCTCAAACACGTGCATAAATTTTGTGTGAATTCACCCTTGTTTTAGACTGGAGTTTCTAGTGTTCGATGCGTTTCTCAGCAAGTTGGTTTATCCATAATAGAGAGGGAAAACCCTTAGTTTGCACGTCTTTAACGAGGGCCATCAGCAAGGATACATCCCCGAAATCCCCCCAATCCTCTGCTATATAATAAAGCAAATAAACAACACAATGTACAAAAGTTAATTGTTATTCAGAAAGCAGATTGTGGATAGATTTAATATGAAATATGACATTGTCTAGAAATACCCATTACTGCTCATTCAGTATTTTCAGAACATTATCAAACATCCCCCAACTATTTAGACCACCCCCGTGTCCAAATATGACATGATTTAAACTCAAAGTAGTGGCGTGAAGAAATAGACCTGTTGTGATCTGAACTCAGTTGGAGCTCCATGGACCTGATGGTGTCAGAATAACGATCAGAACCCATTTAATCCCAAAACTCCACCTAGTGAATGAAAATGAGCCCATATCAACTCTGAATGGTAGACAGAACATGGACATTTGGAAAACCATTGAAGGTGGGGTGCGAGATGTTTTCCTGGTGCATTTTTTCCGGTATTGCTTAAAATCCCCTTCACACCCCAATTATAACCAATTAATTAAATGCTCTAAACACAAAAATAAAAAAAAAATGTAGTCACCTGTGGAACGGACAGGACTGAAAAAACACTATCCAATCCTTTTGAGCGCCATTTTGAGGGCTGTTCTGTAAGCAGGCAAATTCTTATCGACAGTTAATTGATAGTCGATTGTTTACATCCCTAAGCTGTATATCTTTAAATATGTTGTCATATATATTAACACACGAACAAACACACACATTAAAAAGACTCATCTGCCTGTTTGAATGTACAGGCTCAAGAGGACATGAAATCATTGCGATGATAATTATTTTTACCAAGGATAAGGCCAGTATTTCACAGGCTTCTGAAATGTGAAGATTTGATACTGAGACACTGATACTGGGGTCACAGACTCAAAAGTGGGCCGGAGACAAAAACTTTTTATGTCTTGAAAAAAAAAAAATTAAGTTTAACGTGACAATAAAGGGAATTCTGTGATCATGAATCATCTTTCCATCCCATCAACTGGTCTTTGATATCTCTCATTTTCTCCATGAAGAAAGACAGATCACAGCATTGGAAAGGTGCGCTGAAATGGTCCTAATCATATTTTTATTGATTGTTTTACAGCGTGCTCCAAGTTCAAAGTCTCAGATATAAGAGATTTTTCCACCTTGAAAGAAAAACACCAGACATCTGCTAAATGAATGGGGTTAATATCTGTAAGAGAAATAAAGGATATTAAACGGATGTTACAGATATGGTGATTGGGCTCAAAGCAAAGGAGCGATACGTTTTTAAATCATTGCTCTATAACAGAGCCAGCGACATCGTCGTTAAGAGTTTTATATCTTATGCGGGGTCCAGCCCGTCGTTTGTGGCAGTTTCCAGGGTTTTGATATAAAATACAAAGAGCCACCACATCTGTTGGAAAAATACAGATTCAATATATTCTTTTCCATTTCCACTTCAGGACTCAGTGTCACATCCAGGCATAACACAGTGACTTCTACCTGTTATGTCAGTCAGTCATTTGTCTTCTGAACCCGCTTTATCCTCACTAGGGTCATGGGGGCGGAGCCTATCCTAGTTACCTACGGTTGAAGGCGGGGTTCACCCTGGAGGAGTTGCCAGTCACCGTCGCAGGGCAGATGTATAGAGGCGAACAACCAGTCACTCACACATTCACACCTATGGGCATTTTTTCAGGTCAACCAGTTAACCTATCAGTGCATGTCTTTGGATGGTGGGAGGAGCCTGAGAACCCACACAGACATGGGGACCTTCTTGCTGTGAGGCGACAGTGCACCACCGTGTTGCCCCCTTCTATCTGTTATAAATTTAGAAAAAAATCAATCAATTAAATTTGTTCAAGGATTAAAGCTGTTTTTCGTTTTTAGGAATGATTGTGTTGAACATGTTGTCGCTCCCTGAGTCTGACACGTGATTTATGTGTAGATTTTTTAAAAATACTTTTGCCTTTTAATAATGACATGACAGAGCGGTTTACATTTAAAGGAGTTCTGACATGTTCAAGCACATGATGGTGGGTACTGCACATCCCCTATTGTCACTTTAATAGCATCTGTTTCAACAGATGCCTAGTGAATGCAAACATGTTTGATGTGGCCATAAGGTCAGGCTCTTACCCAGACTTTGGAACAAAAAGGGTAAAATTCTAAACCCAAGATTAGATATCAAGAGTAGATGCTTGTAGACCAGCAGCAGACATGCATGCCCCCTTTTAGGAGCACTGGCAGGACCATCAGGATGTGAGGTTGGCTTTTGTTAAACCACTTTTGGGAGGTTCCAGCCACTGCAGACCAGGAACATCCAACAAGACCTGCAGTTTCACACTCTTTCACCAAGTCGTCCAGACAAAGGCCCTCTGATCCTTACACGGACCATTTTGCAGCAGCTGACGTGTCAGTTGTGAGGACTAAATGTTCACTTACTGTGTGATGTATTCTTCCCACTGAAAGGTGCCATTGGAATGAGATAAATATTAGAACCAGCTTCACCTGCCTATGGTCACAATGTTAGAGCTGCTTGGTTCTGTTTACGCTGTGGTCTGCAAACACTGTCCACCTGCTGGAGTGTATGGGTGGATTCAGACCTACTATGTATGGCCCGTTTAAAATGGACCAGAGTTTGTTTCCCCGGAAAGTTCTGACTTTTTTGTAAGTGTGAATACAAACATGTGAACTGTGATTTGAACCAAACAAGTGGACCGGTCCGGTTCCAAACGGACTCTGGGCCGGTTCACTTCTGGTGTGAATAGAACCAGCCTTGAGCCAAAACAAACCATGGAACCACGAGCCTTTATGTGCTTTATGAGTCACTAGAAGTAGCAGAGCCTCATGGGTAGTCAGAGCTAACAGCAGCAGCCATGAGCCGTGGACAGACGTGGACCAGTGAGGACATTGAATGTCTCATGGGTGTGGTCAGATGTGCATTTTACCAAACTGGCTCTGAATGAGCTGTTCTGGACAGTTCACATTATTATGGGAAATTTGTGTCTGTACAAATAGAATACATATTCCAAAAACAATAACTACACTTAGGACTTCCATGTTTGTTTTCATCAACACCCGCCATCTCTGACTGACCCCGCCCCCGACTTTTCTGTCCAATCCCAGCCAGGGCTGGGTAAAAAAACTGATTTGATCGATTTTGGATTGATTTCTTTTTAATTTTGTGTAATTGATTAATGGTGGATGAGATCAGTTTTTCAGAGCAGGACCGCGAGTAAATGACCCAGAAACCGCCGATGCGGAAGCACAGCCGGCTCTGTCTCGTGAACCCCTTGCGGAATCTTGGTCATGCTCGCGATGGTTCTGGCGCGGGAGGAACGCAGAGGAAGGGTGGGGAAAACCCCTCAGTGGGAGGGCCTGCTGGCCTCAAACTCAAACCCACAGTGCGGAGGAACTGGCCGGCGGAGGCGGGTCACAGAAACCGGTCGTTCTAGAAATGTTAACTTGGATCACCTGTGGCTGAGGGCGGAGTTAGAGGAATAGTAAAGCGGAAATCATGAAGCTCCGCCCACCCTCCCCCTCCAGTGAGTTTCTTGTACCAAGGGCCCAACATGAATCTGTTTCGGGGGGGCAAACTGGTGTCAGTGCCCCAGGGTGATAGTAATGTGCCTACAGGCTGGAAACACCAGGTGTAAAACAGAATAAAGATGAAGAAGAAGAAGTCTGTTCTGATCCACAGTAGAAACATGGACATGTTTGTGTCTTGTTCATTATTTCAGAGCAGATTCATCTGTTTACTGATGAAATATCAGATTTATTTCCTTTCTAATATCAATATTGATTTTGTGTTGCACGGCTGCAGTAGTCAAATAATCCAGTTACAACTCAAAATTGTACTTTGGTATCACTAAATGAATCTGATTCAGTCAATTAATACTGAATCAAATCGAATCACAATTAATCAATTCAGAACCTTGTGAATCAAAATCGAATTGATTAAGGAAATTGGCCATGATACCCAGCCCTAATGCCAGCGCAGTTCGTCACACGCGTGCTTCTGTTTACACATTTTGGTCCACTAGCAAAAAGTGCAATGAGAATGTGATCTGATCCAAACGAAAAAATAGTCTGCATTCGATCCCAATCAAATAAGCGAACCAAAGGACTGTCCAGGTGTGAATACAGCCTATGATTAAAGTGCTGGTCATTCTGTCTACTGAGGGAATTCATAGCCGTAATGTTTGTTGGGGGTGAAACACTGAATGAAACGTACCAGTGCATCAGTGAGCAGCACACAACCCACCCAGATGCTTTTCTCATCTAGGCTGAGGATTTCAACCAGGCAGATCCACAGAGGGTCCACATGGACCCACAGACCTGCACATACATTCACCCACAATGTTTCAACCAGTGTGCGGCTGCAGACTTGTTTGTTTAATTTCTACTAGCTTCACTTTGTGTCTTGATCATTTGGAAAATGCAGCAAAATAAAATGGAGAAGCTTCGAGATGTGGATGAATGATGACTACGCTCTTTTGAGTGCATTCAGCTCACTCCTACATGTGCATTGCATTTATCTCTGTCCACCCAAATATGCTAAAGAGTATATTCAGCAAATACACTCAAAAGAAGCTGGACCTCAAGCATATTTACGCTCCAAAGGAATTCAGTGGAAGTGGACAACGCTTTAAGGCTTTGAGGTGTGTTGAAAACACAAACCACACAGATTACCAGGAATTCTTTTACCCAGGTAAATAAATTCTTGGTAATAAGGTTCCTGGGAATCTGGTGGAAAAGGGGCTAAAGTATCCTGGCACAGAAGACCCCATTCCCTCCTGGTGACCAGGTTGACACTGTAGACTCAGTGATAAGATCCCTTCCCATGCAAAGCTCTGAGTCTACATAACATACCTGGTGTGTTCTTACCTTCATGAACATGTTCAGCGTCACTTTAACCTGTTATGTGCTGGAAGTCGTTATATTTATTAACATGCCTCTTATTTTACCTTATTTCGCATGACCATATTGTTTTGTTTTGTTTTGTTCTTTTTTGGGGAGGGGGGTTGGCGCTGATGTTAGATGTTTATTGATTTTTTTTTTACGTAGCGAGAGCCTTGCTGGACCATGGGTCATAGAATAACACATTTTCAACCCTCTGTATGTACTGCACATATGGCAGAAGTGAAAGTCAATCAGAGGCTGATATGGCGCTGGGGCAGACCTTTCCACCAACTCTGTCACATGTCTGTGCAGGTCAGGTCACCACTGGTGATAATACCTTCATTTATCTGGTTTTGTACAGATCGTGAGTTATATATGACTTGTCATGAAAATTCCAATCTAACTTTCAGACACTGGTGTGATCCTTTAACCTCATCCTCTTGAGCTGAGAGGAAGCAGCCAAGTGAATTTTCCATGGCATTGCATGGCGGCGCGGCAGCCACTGGATTTGGCCCATAGGTCTGCTCTGCGACAGTAAAGCCATGGGAACAGAACTGTAAAACACTGGCCTGGACACACTACTGACAACACGCTGCCATTAAACAAGACCTTACAGGTGTGTGTCTGCGCAGAAGTGTGTGTGAGTGTATGTCAACCCCGAGAGACAAAAGTGTTGAGAAAATACAGGGAATATAAGGAAAAAATATAAGAAAAGAGAGATTAAGAATGGAGAAAAAAGGAGTGTGTGAGTGTGGTTGTAAAAGCCTATACAAGGTGCCAACGGCTGTGACCTTTGACCCGTGCTGAATGTTGCTGTATGTTGGAATGTGTATTAGCAGGATTTGGTGTTCCGGTGCCCCTGAGGGCGTGCAATGAGTGTGTGTGACCTCAGACATGTGTTCGTGTTAACTGGCACCATTAAGCCTTGAGGGGATCATTAGTGGGCTGTGGGAGCTGCCTTTACTGTACATGGTAGGGGACCTTTTACAAACACACACACACACACACACACACACACGTCAACAAGCATAGCACATGAAACACACACATTTGGAGACCTGAGGTCGAAAATGTCTGAAATATACATTTACCGAACACAATGATGTTGGCATGTCAGGGGGTTTTGCGTAACAGCAATTTACAATCCATACTCAGCAGCCGTATAAAGCCAAAAACATGTTCCACGTTTATATTTAAAGCTGAAATTCAGCCATGCAGTCTAATGGGTGATCTTTCCCTTTTTGCCCTTTTTTGTTAACCCATAAAGACCCAGCGCTACTTATGAAAGAAAGAGTTTGTTCTCTATATTTAACTTTTCTTAAGTGATTTATCACCATTTTTTATAATGTTATCCTCTACATGTTGCAGTTTTTCAGTAAGAATAATGTATTTTCCTATATTTAATTCACTGATCATGCAGATCAGGGGGATCAAACTCATTTTATTTCAGGGGCCACGTACAGCCCAGTATGATCTGAATTGGGCCGGACCAATAAAATAACTACAAAGTAATTAAAAGTTAAATCGCATTGTGAAAATGTTTACATCTGCAGAGCATTCTTAAAAATATGAATAACATAAACAACCTGAAATATCTTAATGTAAATAATTGCATTTTTTTAATACAATATTTTGCCTCAGCTTCTCATTGACACATGTATATTATAACTAGGGCTGCACGATTTTGGCAAAAAAAAAAATCCCGATTTTTTTCCTCGATTTTCGATTTTGATTTCGATTTTTGGGTAAAACTACAAAAGACAACAGAAGTCAGCATGTCGTTTTCGTGAGCAGCCCACAATGCAAGGCACTGCTCTGACCTCAAATCTGTGATAGTATCATGTGATGAACCCACAGAAGTTTATTTTTTCTTAATTAAATCTTTATTGAATTAAGTAGAGTATACAAACAATGTATACAACAAGAAAATAACATAAGTTTGCCAGGGGGAATACACTATAATACAATGTCCAAATCAGAGCAAATACTGATTGTTTTTACACCTTTTTTATATCTGCCTTTTTGTTTTCAGATTTATTTAACACCTTTAAAAAAAGTTCAACATCTTTCAAAAAATAAATAATATTTGGTTTTGTGTTCCAGAACTTACATTTGTGAATGAAAAATTTAGCAAGTAAGAGGACTAATTTATTTATTTATTTATTTATTTGTTTGTTTATTCTGGGTATCTGGGCCCACAGAAGTGATACCAGTGTAAGTCAGTGACAGGCATCAGTCGTGTGTGCGTGGACCACGTTAATATGAGTGATCCCCATGCGGTTCTATTTAAACTGGGCGATCTGTGCGTGGAATAGACCGACCCAGGACACACTGGAGGGATTCTATGTGTGGAGCTGGTGGATGTGTGTGTGCACAGGGCTGTCTGGGCTCCTCTGCTGAGGTTGATGACCCCGAGACCCGGACCCGGATTGGAAGAAGACAGTATGGTACGGATCCGGCACAACGGAAGATGAGTGATCCGCATGCAGTTATATTTCAGTTGCAGGATCCGTGCGTGAAGCCACGGCTTACATTGCTATAAGTACTGCGGGCTCATGAACACATTTAAAGTCCGGTCATTACACGGACTTCTGTGACAGACCGCTGTCACTGATAGGAGGAGGAGCCTACGGGAGCCCGCAAGCGCGCGGCCCACAGGCACGAGAGAGATGAAATCGATTTTACGATTTCCCTTTTTTAAAAATTGTCCTAATTAAAAAATCCGATTTCGATTTAAAATCGATTAATTGTGCAGCCCTAATTATAACTTACAGATCACAGTGGATCTACAAATACACAAAACATTTAATAACAGGTAGAATATTGTTATAATTGCATTTACTTCTCTTAAAACATTTCAGGGTGTTCATATTTGTTCAGGTAATTGACATTTTTTGTGACAGGATAGTTTGTAAATGTAAAAATTTTCATGCAGTTTTACTTTTTTACACTAAAACAAAGAGAAAAGTATGGAGTTGTCATTATTTATAGGTTATTATTATAGTATTTTACTGGTCTAACCTACTTTGAGTTATATTGGTTGGTAAAGTGATTAATATCTTATGTGTAATTTTTGCATTTCACAAATTCATCCCGTGGGCTGGATTGGACCCTTTGGCGGGCCAGTTTTGGCCCCCGGGCCATATATTTGACAGCTGTGATGTAGATGTTTATTAAAGCTCAGCTTAAAGTTAGGGGTTATTTTGTCGAAAACAGAGAAAACTGAAGAAAAAGTGACTTTTTCAGTAAAATCTGTCATTAACTGAACATAAACCCAGTGCGTCCATCCACTGTCAATGATCCAACTTCATGGGTTTGACTGGGGAATCAGTGTTGGAGAAGATGACTGTGTTTCCATGGTTACTGTGGAGCCTCTGAACGTCCAAATATGGTCATATCTGATGACCATGAAAAGATAAAGAACTGTATTTTACACCAATTATTGACATGGATTGATAGGATTAGTGGATCAACAGGAATTAAACAGTTTAGATCAGTAGATGGTTTTGGTCACCAGTAGCTGTTTTGTTTTGTTTTGTTTTTTATGGGCTGAAGAGTGTTTTCCCTCATCTGAGTCGAGGGTCTTTGGATTTAAAGCCTGTTCAGATCAAAGACTCATGATAAGACAAATTGACAGTGTGACTAGATGAGACTATACCAACCCCTGTCCGTCCTTCTGTTCAAACTACAGGATTTAAAGACTTTGGGGTTATAATTGGTTGTGTTTTAAAATACATTCGAGCATAATAGCGGTGAGTCAGTTGGTACGGTTGTAATTCTAGTAAAGATAACTGAAATTAAATCCATCTGTGGGTGTTTCAAAGTACTACCTATGGTAAACTTGAGACAGACTCTAGGGGAGGGATATCTGCTTCAGGGGCTGTTCCATTGTTTAGAACACAGGTGTCAAACATGCGGCCTGGGGGCCAAATCCAGCCCACCAAAGGGTTTAGTCCGGCCCCTTGGATGAATATGTGAAATGCAAAAATTACACTTATTAACAATTGTTTTAGTTCAAGTTCCACATTCAGACCAATATGATCTGAAGTGGGTAGAATCAGTAAAATATTATTGTAATAACTAATAAATACTCATTCATTTATTCATTTTCTGAACCCGCTTTATCCTCACTAGGGCAGGGATTAAAGTTCTCCGTCACCACGACGGATTTCCGTCAAATGGAAAAACTGAGGGGGGGAAAAAGTCATATTGAAGTAACTTCCACACGTGTTTTGCGAAGTCCAGTCGGCACCGCGATCCTGTCCTGGGTCTGCTGTCCTGAATCTGCAGGTGTTTAACACAGACACGCCACGCACAGGGGGCTGATAGGTTTAACAGTGATGATAATAAGATGACTTATTTATTTTTATGTCGGGAGGAGAGATTGATGACTATTTATGTTTGGAAGGAAACGCTGCTCATTCTGTGCCTCAGAAACACATGGACAAGTTCAGCTTTACCGAAGTTCAGCCTCCAGACGCTAACTTTAGTTTAGTGCTAACAAGTAGCTTTCATTATGAAAGAACCACAGCGAAAAGGGAAGAAGACAGAACTGATCTACATGGACCTTCATGTTTGGGTTCATAGCTTATCTCCTCTTGCCAGTATATGACTAGTGTGTGTGTGTGTGTGTTTGTGTGTATGTGCCCTTCCCGTGCGTGCAGCTGTGCGCGCCGTGGCCTTACGCGGTTATGCGCCCGACTGCATAAGTGTTTTATTTTGACCCGTTTAGCATCTTATTTCTATCTGTGTGGTATAGTACGAAGATAAAATTGAATGAATGAGTAACACCCTTGGTATTTGCAAAGCCACTGTATTTTAAATACCCTCAGAGACTGTTTCAGTTGACGTAATTTCAGTTGAAGTGAAAGTGAAAAGTTCTACTAATGTGTCATGTGTCTCTGGAAAAAAGACAGAAGCGTACATCCGGAATGACCAAGCTTGAAACTTTTGGTTTCAGTGCCAAAAAGCAGAAAAAATAAAAGATTAGTTGGTTAGGGTTACATTTACACAGACATTTTCCCCAAAATTCATGTGCTGTTAGAGTTGGAGTTATGTTTTAGGAGTTCCTAAATTGTTAAATAAAAAGTTTTTCACTTATTTTTTGCAGTAAGGTTTTCTTCTAGTTATTTTCACTTGCTTCAAAGGTTTTCATACCCTTTAAAATTAACCACAGAGCACCAAAATTGACCTGAAGCTTTAAAAATTTTCTGGGGGAGGACCCCCAGACCCCCCACCAATACCACTCATGACATTTTTTCTATCCATGTTACTAATCTTCTACACCTGTACACTCTCCCATTCAGTGTGTTTTACAGTATTGCCAAATTTGACTATATAAACTTGTACGCTATAGTAGTATTGTATTGCATCATTTTTAATAGTGGCCAATGATTTTGACCAAAAGAAAATTTTCAGTCAGATGAAAAATTTTTGCTTTAATCCCTGCACTAGGGTCACTGGGGTCGCTGGAGCCTATCCCAGCTACTTATGGGCAATTCCAAATTTTTCTCTTTGTAAATGTAAACATTTTCACATATTTATGCTAAAACAAAGTATAATTTCACAAAAACTGTGAATAATCTGAAGAAATGTGAACCACCTGATATATCTTAAGAGAAGTAAGTGCAATTTTGATAATATTATGTCTGTAAATGATAAACTGAAGCATTATATTGTTAAAATTCCACTTATTTTTTCGGTTTGTTCATGCTATTCACATTGTTTTAAAGGATAATTTGTAGATGTAAACATTTTCATATTGAAATTTTACTGTTTTCACTCCAAAACAGAGAAAAGTTTAGAGTTGACATTATTTATATAATATTATGCTATTATTTTACTGGTCTGGCCCACTTCAGATCAAATGTAGCTAAATTTGGCCCCTGAACTATAATGAGTTTGACACCCCTGGGTTACAAGATTTGGTGTTACCTTGAACAGTGAAAACATGAACCATAGAAACAGCATTTCAGTGATAATGGGAAGTAGCCCATAAATACTGAGTATTAGGTCCACAATCCTGAAGTCACTATTTGAAACCTCTTCATATGGTTTTTGAACATATATATTGATATAAAAAAAAAAAAAATTCTCACCTGCTTAAGTCACTCAGACCTCCAAAGTGCTTCCTCTACATCAGGGTTGTCAAACTCATTTTCTTTCTGGGGCCACATACAACCTAATTTAATCTCCAGTGGGCCAGACCAGTAAAATAATAACATATCCTTCTGACATGCAGTACTGCATTTTTGTCCTCTGTACTGAACAAGAGTTTCACAGCTTAACTTTAAAATAAAAAATTACATAATATCCACCAAAAAGGACATTATATTAATAAATAAAATTAAATGTATCTGAAAAAAACTGTTGCATCGTGCTGTTTCCAATTAAGGCAATTATTTAATGTAAAATGGTGAAGATGTTTACTTACTGGGTGTCAGGAGGATAAGAGCCTAAAAATAATGACAACTCCAAATTTTTCTCTTTGTTTTAGTGCAAAAAATAGCATTAATGATTAATTAATGATGATTAATTATTTTAGTATAAGGTGCAAAACAAACAGATTAGCGGTCACAGGTCCATTCAGACATTTACATACTGTTTACTGTCCCCAGATCGAATGAAAAAGTCACATTTTTTCCAATACTTTTCACTCTTGTGTTGTAGGTGGAGATTGTAGGTCATCATTGCCATTAAATGGATATGATTGACAGTTTTTATCACCAAGGAGATTGAGGGATGGTCCTTTTGTAGCCAATATTTGGTGATGGCTTTTTTGCCTGCAGTGAGCAGTATTCTAAACACATATACGTCACTTTTACATAATTCCTCTGGGGAAAGCTAAAAAACAAAGCAGCCAATGACAGATCAAAATGAACACCAAAAACTGAACACATCAATTTGATATCTCCCCAAAAGCCACCAATACCAGTAGGGATGCACCGATACCACTTTTTTCCAGACCAAGTACAAGTACTTCCATTTGAGTACTTGCCGATACCGAGTACCGATACGAGTACTTAATAATCCCATTCCAGTTGTTAATTCCTTTTGTAAATGTGCTTTATTGTCGTTGTCATTAGTCTGACTGGAACAAAGTGCTGCTACTGACATTTAATGTGTTGGAATGAGCGTTTGTCAATTAATCCACCAGGGGGCGCCGTTCTGAATTAACCATACTGGACAAATACCACAAAGAAGAGGAAAGTTTTATGAGAAGAAGAAAGTCAGTAATAACAAACATGGAGATGACAGAAGTAACACTACTGTGATACTAATGCTGCAGCGTTTTCTCTGGTAAGGTTTAAAAGCAAAGCTTCAGCAGGAAGAGAAAAGAGAAATGAGCCAGAAGTTTGGTTTTCACTTCTGCTGGCGGTGGTCCGCACCGCTCCGTACCCCCATAGTATTATCAGTAGGATGTAAAGTGGCCCAGTCGTGGGTAGTTGTCCTAAATGTGTCAGTAGTTTTTCTCTAACTCTCACAGTGGCTCTTTGAACAGATCCTCTACCTCCACGGTTCCACTGGTATTCCCCGTCTGGGTACTCATCCGCCAGCACCTGGAAAACGGATGGAATGTACGCAGAGGACGTGTCCGTGTCCATCTGTGTCTGTAACATTACTTGCAGTCAGCGTTACTTTTATCTCCGTCATTTATTTGGTTACATCTCCACACTCTTCACTCTCCACACACATAATTCCTCCTCCTCGTCCCTGCTGCACTGAACTGGGAATGTCACACGGCCGTAAGAGGTATCGGTGCAGTTGTATCGGATTACTTTTACGAGTATGAGTACAAGTACACACACTGAGTATCGTAGCTGATGCCTGATACTGGTATTAGATCGATGCATCCCTAAATACCAGGACAGGACCAGAATACATGTGCTTGATCTGCCTCCAGTGATCCGCACTCCCTCCCGCAAGAAAACTGAACTCCAAAAAAATGTGATTTTCGTACAGGTGTTGTAAAGAAGTGGACCAGACTTTTCCAACAAAAATCCCTCCAGGACAGTGAGTTTGTTGTACGACTTTGAGATTTCCATCCCTCTGACCATATCTCATTTGGTATTTCCTCTTGCAGGTCTCTCTCCCATTGATTTTTTGTGTGAAAATATATCTCATTGTCCTTTGAATTCAAAGCTTTATAAATTTTGCCAGTGATGTTTTTGTTACTGGAACCTTTATAGATGAGTTTCAATGTTTACCAACAACAGTGATGCACATGCAACTCGGAGGTAAAAACAGTAGTCCCAGCTCCAGCCGGCTCACAGCAGCCGTACACCTCCAGGCTCTCCCTCGGAACTCATGAACGAGCTGATATGTTAGCTGTAAAACGGTCCATTAACTGTCTCTGTCTAAAAGCCCATCCCATCTTCTCTTTCACGGCCGCATAATTTGACTTGAACGCGTGGGGAAGGCTGTCCCATAGTAGAAAAGCAGACTTGCACAGACGGGTGGGCAGTATGGTCACCAGCTCCAGCTGAACTCACCGCTGTTGCCCGCTGTAGCTCCGACTGCCACTTCCAGCTGAGGAGACTCTGGCTGCCATCGGTAGCAAAGGGAGCAGGTCAATCCACAGTCACTCCGTCTCTATAGGTGATAGTCCAGGGGAAGCCCTCCTGGTAGGTTTAAAGGGGTCTTCATCACCGTACCACATGATGACATATCTTTTTTTCCATGCTGCTAACTATACTGAGAAGCTAGGCTAACCGCGGTAATAACTATAAACAGTGGTCGGCAGAACAGAACCACCGCTGCCACCAATGGAACCCAGTGGTCTGTATGCAGAACTTATACTTGGTGGACAGGTGGACTAACGGTGAGTCATTTGACAGAAGTACCGCTGTTGTATTCAGCGTAGTTGTGAACAGTGGTGCTGTTGGGTTCTATACAGGTAGGATACTGTTATGGAATGTTTGATGACTTGTTCAGAGACAGACAGACCAGCGATCCTGCAGCAGGTTCTGTTCACAGTGTTGTGTGAAAACTTTCTTTGGTAGATTACCCTCAGTAATTTAATCTGTCAAAATAACGGACGGCCTTCAGAATTTTCCGTCATTTAAAAAAAAAAATCTGTCAATGACGGAATATTTTCGGTTAAGGCGACCTCTGTGTGGTAGATCTCCAGTACTTACCAGATATGAAGTGTGCACTGCACAGACCAGCATTCTTCATTTCCTCCTCAGACCAGTTCTTGGGTCTAAATGCCTGCAACCATAACTTTTACCGATTTTTGTGGAAGGGATGTTTACCAGCAGGAATTCTGTAGAAGATTAAATCTTTCAGTGTGCTCTTTCTATTCTGACAACCCACGGCACAGCAAGACGACGGCATTATTCACACTGGCAGTCACTGCTTTGCAACGAACTTGGTGTGCCTTCTGCCTCTAAGGTGTGCGCGCAGCATACGTCATAGGTCACATGAAACTGATCTATAGGCATCCACCAGTATTTGAATTAGATGAGAGGGAGTCTCTAAGGTATACATGCAACTATTGATCCCCATTCTGTTTTTTACACACTAGGTTAATGATGAAAATTCATGAATCCTTATTTTAGTTATTTGTACTATAAAAAAGAGACACTGGAGATAAGTGTTCAAATGTTCTAAAACACAGGTGTCAAACATGCAGCCCGGGGGCCAAAAGCGGCCCGACGAAGGTTCCAATCTGGCCCGTGGGATGAATTTACAAAGTGCAAAAATTCCACAGTCAGGGCTGTGGAACTCATTTTAGTTCAGGTTCCACAGACAGACCAAAATGATCTACAGTCAAATAATAACGGCAGAAGAACCAACAAAAAAGAATGACTGCAGATTTTCTTCTCAGTTTGATGTGAAAAATTATTACACTGTCTATAAAAAATGACAACTTCACTGACAACTTTTTGTCTTTGTTTTAGTGCAAAAAATAACATTAACTTATGAAAATATTTACATTTACAAACTATCCTGTAACAATAAAATGTGAATAACCTGAACGAATCTGAACAACCTGAAATGTCTAAAGAAAATTCAGCCCAATTTGAACTCTTTTCTTCCTGTTCCTCAGTGTTTAGTGTCTTTGTAGATCTGATCCATAATGCACATGGACTAATGAGAAGTTGAGGCAGAATATTGTTAAAATTGCACTGATTTTTCTTAAGAAATTTCTGTTTTTTCAGGTTATTCACATCTTTTTTGTTTGGATAGTTTATAAAAGAAAGTATTTTCATAATTTAATGGGGTTTTTTTTTTGCACTAAAACAAAGACAAAAAATTGGAGTTGTCATTATTTATAGATTATTCTGTTCTTATTTTACTGGTTCGGTCCACTGCAGATCAAATTAAAAGGACAAACATAGACTGAGGATGAGTGCGATGAGAAGAAGAAGAGCATGACGGCAGAAAAGAAAGACAAGAGGAAGAGGGAGGCAGTCCGGTTAAACACGCTTCCACACAGAGCCTCCTTTTGGGCATTTTAAGTGGTCTCTTTGTCCTCCTCCACGGTCCCCCTTCCCTCCTTTTCTCTCTGTCCTTTCTTCCGACCTTTTAACAGTAACCAGAGAGGCCAAAAACAACGCTGGGAGAAAGAGAGAGATAGAAGGAGACGAGAGGAAAGAGAGAGAGAGAGGGCGAGGGAGAGGGGCTTAAAGAGGGGTGGTTAGGAGATAAAAACTGTCTCCTCGCTGTAAGAGAATCCCTTCTTCTCTTTCCTCCTCTGTTTTCCAGATAAGGGAAAGAGCAGGTTTATCTCTTGATGCTCAATTGAGGCTGGAGACCCAGTGTGTGTGTGTGCGTGTGTTTATGTGTGTGTTGGGGACAGACGACTTTCTCAGACCCCTGACGCCTATCATCCCCTCTTCTTCTGCTCCGTTTTCCGCCCATCTATTCATTCACTTTCACAAGACCGGGTCAGTCAGGATCCGTTGGCTCGGCGTTCACACACACACACACACACACACGCACACACACACACACACACACACTCGTCCCTCAGGTAGCGGTGTGTATGGGAAACAGACGGCCCAGGGTTCAGTGGGAGGTTGGCTCGCCTGATGCAACACGGAGAGGAGCAGACTGAAGCGGCCGAAAAACTGGGAGGATCGGAGGAGTCCAAGTGGAATGAAGGCGGCGGTGCTCATCCCTGAGCGTCCACGGCAGAAACAGGAGATCATGTGTGAATTTTCCTCTCCTGATGTCCAGTTCTCAATCTGTGCTGCTCAGTTTTTCTGGCTTCCACTTTGCTTATTTCACTTCATAACCTGAGTTTTCCCTTCATTTGTCATCTTGATGTTTTGTTGTTTACTGAGAAAAGCGTTCTTTCCATACATCTGCAACTAGAACTACTGGCAGATCCAGATGGGCCTGGCATTTTGTCTTCCATTTATGTCCCGTCCACACTGAAACAGATATTTAGCAAAATGAAGACTTTTCCTCTACATTTTGGCCTTTTCATGTAAGGATTCAAAGGAGTTTATCATTCCATCGCAGAGAAAGAACGAAACTAGTTACTGAGGACATGTATTAGCCATAGCAATATAGAATAAATAACTAATAAATAAATTAATACATTAAAATCGACTCAAATCTAAGGCTAAGTTTAAAAAATAAAGTAAAATATACACCTAAAATTTTGCATTAAAATACCTACATAGAGTAAGAAATAAGTCACCACGTTTATCCTCCAAAATGAAGATTTTTGTTTTCCTGGCCCATGTGGATGCACTAATAATAGAACACAATGGAATCAAACCACACTCCACGTGTCTGATGTTTGAGGTGTTGGCTCATTATTAGGGCTGTGTATTGGCAAGAATCTGGCGATACGATACAAATCACAATACTAGGATCACGATACGATATGTCACGGTATTGTTAAAAAGGCAATTTTATTGGTTTTCTTTCTTTTTTAAAAGATTATTTCCTGAAAGAATGGAATTACATAAGAAATCTGTACAAATACTAAACACATTTTTATTTGATCACAACAGGATCTGATGCTATATCACAAAAATTTCCTGTGTTAAAACTTAAATTATAAATTCTGTTTACAGACATTACAGATTAAGATCCTGTTCAAATGTTCATATTCTATTAGTTCAGAACTAACATCAGAACAATATTTTAGTTCAATCCCAATGAAGGAACTAACATTATTTAATAGAAGTGTTAAATAATAATAAATAAAATATCAACAAAAAAGAAAAACAAAAAAACAAAAATGAACCTCCACAATATCTGCATTTGAATAAATACCTAAAAATATCGATACAGTACTTGTTAATATCGATACAGTATTGTGAAATGAAATATTGCAATATATTGCAGAACCGATATTTTCTTACACCCCTTGTGACCGCTTCGAGTCGAGTTAAGTCAAACGAGTTCAATGTAGTGGAATTGCAGCATAAGCGTTACAGGGGTTCATCTAATCTGCCCTGGTCCTTCAGAATCAGTAGTGAAGGCTCATGGAACTGGAACTGCAGAACAACTGTTTCTGTAACCACTCAGATTCCAGGTAGCTGGTCCCAGTGTCGTCAGCATTTATCCTTCCTCTGATTGGACAGTCAGAGCTAAACTTATTTGCTATAGCTTTGGTTATATTCTTTATGATTCATGCCAATGAAGCTAATTTGAGTTGAATTGAACTATTAATCCATTTGCGCTACAATTTTTACGCCCACAATGACTGACAGAGGAGAGGAAAATGATTTGGTTTGGGACATACTTAAAAATCCATTTTCCAGAAAAGCTGGACATCATGAGGAGATTTCAGCCAAACCCCAACATTAGCTAGCTCCAGATGATGTATGTCCAGGGTCCAGTTGTGGTTGGAGTTGAACTGGTTTACAGCTTTAGTCACAATGGGATTCACCCTCAGTACTCCAGATGTCTGTGTAAGGCCATGTGAAGTGTTGTTATTTTGTGGTTTTTGTATAGTATTGATGGTTTCTATAACTCATGTCATAGTGGTGGTGTTAAGAGGTGGATTAAATTGAGTGAGTCCCCACTGAAGGACACAGTACCAAATGCACGGTCCGCCACTTGTCATTACACAAATTAACAAGAAAAGCACTTGGAGAGTGCAGACCTCCGCCCCAGACAGATCTGCTGATATCTAATTGATGAGTGACTTTGGAATTAATTAATTGTAATTAATTGTATTTTAATCACATGTCAATATTTGACACCAGAAGCAACATTTTCCAGTTCAAACAGATTTGGGTAGATGATTAAATCCATAAACGGACACATACATGAGTTTAAAAAACCAAATCCTGTTTATTACTTTATATAGTCTAGTAAACATGTTTGTTTTGTACATAAACAGTACTTTCAAGTACATTTAAGAAGAGTGGTACAGTGATAAATAAATATCCTTGTCCAAAAATCAAC
Source organism: Sphaeramia orbicularis (assembly GCF_902148855.1). Lineage (NCBI taxonomy): Eukaryota > Metazoa > Chordata > Actinopteri > Kurtiformes > Apogonidae > Sphaeramia > Sphaeramia orbicularis. Next base: position 3,416,640 of record NC_043974.1, on the reverse strand, counting down.
AGACCAACAGTTAAAGGGCCATACATAAAACATTAAATGAAATCTAAAAAAAAAAAAATCTATACCTAGAATGATAAAGAAAAAAATGACAAACAGTCCTCAGACCCTCTGTCCCTTTGACTGTCTTTTCAGTGTCATAAAGCTGATGGATTGTGTTGAAATTGTCAGATGATGCTATCTGTAGCCCCTTTTGTAAGCCTTGACCTTCTCCAGTGGTCTACAGGAACAGGATTAGGGTTAGTTACTATTACTGCCCACGACACTAGTGGGTGTGTTCATGCATCAGATGTGGACTCACTCATCTTGGTGACTCTGCTTTGGTGGTAACAGGAGCATTAGTGTTAGCATTAGTGTTAGCATTAGCATTAGCTGTGGTGTCCGTACCAGCTGCTGTGTGTTTGTCATTTCTGTGGTACCAGAGGATTGAATAACTGCGGTTGAATCCAAACTCCTTGTGTCCTAGTTTGAACACAACACATGCTCTTATCTAGGCTTCCATTCAGCCGTTTTATAAATGTAAATGTCCCGTCCACTGGGCCAAACAACGGCGTCTCATCCTTGTCATCTTGTTCTTCTGTTATTTATTGGCCGAACATTGCCTCTTCCACTTGTTCAGAGCATCGGTGTGATCAGTTAGATAGAACCCTGTGTAAAATGCGATTGAATGCGTTAGTTTTTTGTATCATGTTTTTCTCCTGTAATTACTTAATCAAAATGAACACGTTAAAGTCCGAGCCTTAATAGAATTTAATCTTTGACAATCCAAACCAGTTCTTCTGTTTCTAACTCGGCTTCAGACTAAAGCCTCTGTGTCTGCTGAGTCCAATCTCATCTCCGGTTTGAAGTCTGTCAGAAACAATGGTTTGTGTGTCTTTAGATGACTCGAACACAAAAACAACTATCACCTGCTGCATAAAGAGCTCGTAAAAGGAAGGTCATATGGGCAGGATTTTGGATAGAGATGTATGAATGTATTAGTGCATTAGTAATACTAGGGATGCACAAGCTGACCTTTTCAGTTCCAATGCAGATGTTGGGGCCTTGCGTATTGGTTGATACCCAATACTGATCTGATATCATTGTTGATATAGAGCAGAGGTTCCCAGCTGGGTGGGACAATTATTTTGCTGCTTAAGTGTTACCAAACAAACAAAAGGAACCAAGAACAATACCCCTTGCCTCCCCTTTGGGGGGTCTGGGTAATAAGTCATTCGTATCAGGAAGTTTGACCACCTTTCACTGCTAAAAGAAAATGGAATCTGCTCAAATAAAATGTAAACCAAGTCCAACATAAGTTAGGATTGGACAGACTGTTACAGGAAAACTTAGATATAACTACAAAAGCACTCGTAGAGCGCAGACCTCCACCAAGGCAAATAAGTACCCCCCCCCCCCCCCCCCCCCCCCCCCCGATCACCACCAAATTTTAATCATTTGTTTCTTTTGCCAGTATCAACATTTCCTGAAATTTTCATCCAAATTTGTCCATAACTTTTTGAGTTATCTTGCACACAGACAGACAGACAGACAGACAGACAGACAGACAGACAGACAGACGCCTGCAAAAACAGAACCTCCTTGGCGGAGGTAATAAATAGGACGTAATCAGTCTGTTTTCTATTCTTTCTTCTTTTCCCCTCTGTTTTTGTCCTCATCTACTCTCATCTTTTCCTCCTTTTCACCTTCCACTCCCATTTCCAGTCCCCCCCCCAACCCCCCAGCTCCAGTCTGCCTTTGCCCCGGTCAGAGCACCTCTCCTGGGACACACCAGGCAGCGAGGTGGGCCCCTCTGGCAGTCTGGTCGACCGGGGCTCTGGTTAGTGACGAAGAATGTGTGGAGTGTACATGATCAAACACACACATACACACTGTACAACAACACATACCTGCGCGCACACACACACAGACACACACACACACCTGAGCAAAGACACGCTGTTAAACACCGTTAAAGCAGATGGGGCTGATGAGGAGGAGGGACACAGCTCGCCTCTCATCCTTTGTCCTCGTCCTCATCCTTCAGCTCATTCACTCACATCTCTGGGGAGGACGGAAGGATGGACTTTCACTGATAGCAAACAAGTCAGAAGGTTTTATTTAAAAGAAGGGGGTGTAAGGGGGTGGGACCCTCTGCCTAATGCTCAGACTGTGTATTCTGTACCGAATGTGTGCAGATTTTAAAGAATTACACCTACAGCTGTGATGAAAATAACTCTTATTAGGACTGCTCACTAATAAATATCATTAGCTTTATAGCATGTAAAACAACTCCACATTTTCTTCTTGGTTTTATGTGAAAATGTAAAACAATGTTACATTATGAAAATATTAACATTTACAAATTATCCTTTAACAATAAAATGTGCACAACCCAAAATGTCTTAGATAAAATAAGTGTAATTTTACTAATATTCTGCCTGTTACTAAATGTTTTGTGTATTTGTAGATTCACTGTGGTCCTTAAGTTGTGTTCATAATAATATGCTGCGAAATAATATTATTGGAATTGTTCTTATTTTAGTTCCAAACAAACAAATCCAAATTTATCTCTATCTTTTAAGGCAACCCCCCCCCCCCATTAAATTATGAAAACATTTACATTTACAAACTATTCTTTCACACAAAATGCGAACAACCTGAACAAATATGAACAACCTGAAATGTCTTCAGAGAATTACACACAATTTTATCAATTTTCTGCCTGTTACTAAATGTTTTGTGTTTTTGTAGATTCAGTCTGTAATGTACATGTATAAATGCAAAGTTCTAAGCTTAATATTGTTAAAATTGCACTGATTTTCCCTTAGAAATGTCAGTTTTTTTCAGGTTGTTCACATCTTTTTTGTGAAAGCATAGTTAGGAAATGTTTTTGTAATTGCATGGTTTTTTTTGCACTAAAACGAAGACAAAAATTTGGAGTTGTCATTATTTACAGACTCTTATGCTATTATTTTACTGGTCCGGCCCACTTCAGATCAAATTGGGCTGAATGTGGAAGCTGAAAGAAGAGTCTGACAGCCCTGTCCTAGAGCCTGCCTCAGTTTCACTGTCAGTTTATTGTCATTGCCACAGTAGCCGCTTTTCCATTGGACTTGTGCGCAAAACTTTACCGATATTTACCAAATGTCGAAAAAAACAGAAATGCGTAATGTCTGTTTTTCCATTAAATCACAAATGTGATGATTATTTATTATCGCAAGATAACACAAGAAGTAATTCCATAAACATGGCGAAGAACGTAAATATGGTGTTGATTTCCTGATATGTTCATTGCTCTTATGTATTACCCCTCTGTCTCCTACTAAATTCAAAGATGAGTTGGTTTCCTTGTGTGTCCACACATACCACACCATGTTTCTTTTAAAACTCTTCTTGGCTTGTTGTAACGTCCGTCAACATCTGTTTTTTTAATTCACGTGACTCTAGTTGTGGAAAAACGTCTTTCCATTGCAGTTTTGCGTCATATACCAATTGCGCTATGCCCGAAAAACCATCTCTTGCCAGCGGAAAAACTTTAAATCAAAAAACCAGAGTTTTGCAGAAATTGCCATTTTTCTATAAGATATAGATTTAGCGTTTGTATATTTCAGTAGTGTTATTAGTACTTTAGTTGTTCATGTGTATTTAATGTTATCCTGTAGCTTTTGCACATGCCTACATTTTTCAGTATTTGGTGGGATATTTTATAGTCTTTTTTTGAACAGTGTTTTTGCAGCTAAATGGATTTTCATTGTTTCTGTGACGGTGTCAATAAAGTTCTATTCTATTCTATTCTATTCTATTCTATTCTATTCTATTCTATTCTATTCTATTCTATTCTATTCTATTCTATATTTCATTTTGCACTTCATTTCTCACTGTTTTTCTGCTTGTCTCTTTCCCTGTACTTGGTTATTGTATGTTGCTGCTGTTAACTGAAATTTCCCCGCAGTGGGATAAATCTTCTCTTCTCTTCTCTTCTCTTCTCTTCTCTTCTCTTCTCTTCTCTTCTCTTCTCTTCTCTTCTCTTCTCTTCTCTTCTCTTCTCTTCTCTTCTCACACCCACTGAGTACATTCATTCTTCATATTTAAAACATTTAGGCCTAAAAATCAGGTGAAGGAATTTTAATATTTTTAAGGAGCAACAGAAAAAGTGAAATATAAAGAAAAATAAACTCTCTTGAACAGGACTGTGCAATACCTACTACTACTGCTACTACTACTACTGCTACTACTACTACTACCACCACCACTACTACTACTACTACTACTACCTGCCTAGTACTGGAGAATTTTGTTTGAACATTCTCTCTTTTTCTGAAGCTCAGAGACAGTTTGTCCCTGTCCCAGGTAGTGAAACATCCAAAGTGAAGTGACAGTTTTTACAGAAATGTTAATTAGGAAAACTTTTACCCCAGAGTCTGTGATTAAGTGTAAAAGGTGAGCCTCCATATGATGGCATGTTTATTAAGAGAACAGACTTGGGATTCTGACATTCCTTACAGGGTTTGGTTGCTGTATAAAATACTGTAAATACAGTGTTAAAGACAGAAAGATAGCAAGAAAAAGAAAGCAAGAAAAAACAGCTGACTTGATGAATGCATGTGTGCATAAGACATACTGGCTCAGTTCTCTTATTAACCGGTCTATAACCTCCTGCCATTTCCTCAAATTAACCTGGAAAAACACTGTGTGTCAGTGTGACCATGGTTTTCTCACATTATGGGGACATAAAGCTGTTTACACAGTCACAATGTGGGAACAAGACGCAGGTCCATGTAACATAAATCATTAAATGAGAGGGTTAAGAGTTGTTTTAAGGTTAGAGGTAGGGTTAGGCATGTTGCGGTTATGGTTAAGGTTAATGCAAGTCTCCAGGAAATGAATATAAGTCGGTGTAAAGTCCCTTATATGAAGGAAACCCTAGTGTGTGTCTTTCTGTCTCAGTCACACCCTCTTTGATCGATTGCCAACCTTTCAGTACAAACATTCTGGTGAAAATTACATGTTCGACTCAACTGCTTTAGGTGGAAGGAAAAAAAACAAAGAAAAAGAAGGAGTGGTAGAAGTGCTCCCACTGCTATTATAAGCATCATTGTACAGCATCAGTAGCTTTAGGTGGAACCAAGGCCCAATAACCATGGTCAGAAGGATGGATTACCAGTTTTCTATGAACAGTGTATGTAGGAGCGGTGTGAGTGCTGCAGGTGAGTTCAGACCGATCTGAAATAAAGACGCATGTTCTGGAAAATGTAGAAGTTTTCCAGAGAAGAGTGAGCTGGAAGAACCTAAATGTAAAGGGGTCCTTTCTGCCTGGGCTTATCCTGCCATCAGCCCTCCTCCGCTCTATTAGCACTTGTTCATGCTATCAGTAGCCTGTAATGCCCGTCATTACACCCTGGGCCTTATCAGAGCTGTAACCCTGGAACACTGGCTCCACTCAGGCCTTCTCTTTTACACCGTCTGTCTGAGTCTGGTGACCATCAGCCTCATCACAAATGGAGAGAACACGATGGAGATGGGACTTCGTCCTGTCTAGAACCCGTTTTTGACAATGACCCAAAGTGACACACAGGCTGAAATATATTCACACAAAACTAAGATCTGACTGTTTAAGCCACAGGTGTCAAACATACGGCCCATGGGCCACAACCGGCCCGCCAAAGGATCCGATCCAGCCTGTGGGATGAATTTGTGAAATGCAAAGATTACACTAAAGATATTAACAATCAAAGGTTCCAACATCATTTGACTTCAGGGATCACATACACACCAACTGCATCTGAAGTAGGGCTGTGTATTGGCAAGAATCTGGCGATATGATACAAATCACAATACTAGGATCACGATATGATATATCAGGATATATGATACTGTTAAAAAAGCGATTTTTTGTTTGTTTAATTTTTTTAAAGATTTCCTGGAAGAATTGAATTGCAACAGAAATATGTACAAATACTAAACACATTCTTATTTAATCAGAACAGGATCTAATGCTATATCATAAACTTTTTCAAATTTCCTAGTTTCCAAAGGAACTACCATCTGCCTCTCAGACAGTAAAAAGTGCTTTTAGGATGCTTCAAATAACCATTATTTAATAAAATAGTGTTAAATAATAATAAATAAGATACAAACAATGAAGAAAACCAAAAAACAAAAATGAACCTCTGTCATATCTGCATTTGAATAAATACCTAAAAATATCAATAAAGTATTTTTTAATATCAATACAGTATTGTGAAAAGAAATATCACAATATATTGCAGAACCGATATTTTCTTAACCTCTAACCCCAAGTGGGTACTGTTTTAGTATAGAAAAGTAAAATTATGTGAACATTTTTACATTTACAAACCAAAACGTTAAAAAATATTATAATATTGTGCCTGTTACTGCATGTTTTGTGTGTTTGTAGATCCACTGTGATCTGTAAGTTATAATGCACATGTGGAAATGAGAAACTGAGGCAGAATATTCTTAAACTGGCACTTAAGTATTTTCAGGTTGTTCGTATTTGTTCATGTAATGTTCAAGTACAGTTTGTTGTGTAAATATTTTCATATTGCAATTTTTCTTTTTTTCCACTCTAAAACATAGAGAACACTTTGACGTTGACATTATTTATATGTTCTTACCTTATTATTAGTATTAGTATTTTCCTGGTCCGGCCCACTTCAGATCATATTAGGCTGAACTAACATGAGTTAGACAGCACTGACAACTGGGAAAAAAACCCCACAATGGCAGACTTAGGAAAAACCAAACTATGACTTTATTTTAGGTATAGTCCCAACATCAGCTATCCACAGCCTAGGCCTCAGTAGTCGGACAGGGGGAGGAGCTCTAAGTGGAGCAGAACCAATCACATGCTGTTAGAATCGACCAAGGACACTACGTTCAGATGCAGGTAAATGTGGTCCAAATCGGATTTTTTCACCCATATGTGACCTGGATCCGATCTGTTAAAGACAGTTTGAACAGCACTAATCTGACCCAGACCACTTTCATATGCGGTCCTAAATCTGACCCAGACCACTTTCATATGCGGTCCTAAATCTGACCCAGACCACTTTCATATGCGGTCCTAAATCTGACCCAGACCATCTTACCCGGACCACTTTCATATGCGGTCCTAAACCTGACCCAGACCACTTTCATATGCGGTCCTAAACCTGACCCAGACCCCTTTCATATGTGGTGCTAAATCTGACCCAGACATCTGACCTGGACCACTTTCATATGCGGTCCTAAATCTGACCCAGACCACTTTCATATGCGGTCCTAAATCTGACCCAGACCACTTTCATATGCGGTCCTAAATCTGACCCAGACCACTTTCATATGCGGTCCTAAACCTGACCCAGACCACTTTCATATGTGGTCCTAAATCTGACCCAGACCATCTGACCTGGACCACTTTCATATGCGGTCCTAAATCTGACCCAGACCACTTTCATATGTGGTCCTAAATCTGACCCAGACCACTTTCATGTGTGGTCCTAAATCTGACCCAGACCATTTCCATATGCAATCCTAAACCTGACCCAGACCACTTTCATATGTGGTCCTAAATCTGACCCAGACCATTTTACCTGGACCACTTTCATATGCGGTCCTAAACCTGACCCAGACCACTTTCATATGCGGTCCTAAACCTGACCCAGACCCCTTTCATATGTGGTGCTAAATCTGACCCAGACCATCTGACCTGGACCACTTTCATATGTGGTCCTGAATCTGACCCAGACCACTTTCATGTGTGGTCCTAAATCTGACCCAGACCATTTCCATATGCAATCCTAAACCTGACCCAGACCACTTTCATATGTGGTCCTAAATCTGACCCAGACCACTTTCATATGCGGTCCTAAATCTGACCCAGACCACTTTCATATGCGGTCCTAAACCTGACCCAGACCACTTTCATATGTGGCGCTAAATCTGACCCAGACCACTTTCATATGTGGTCCTAAATCTGACCCAGACCATTTTCATATGTGGTCCTAAATCTGACCCAGACCATTTTCATATGTGGTCCTAAATCTGACCCAGACCATTTTCATATGCGGTCCTAAATCTGACCCAGACCATTTTCATATGCGGTCCTAAACCTGACCCAGACCACTTTCATATGTGGTGCTAAATCTGACCCAGACCACTTTCATATGTGGTCCTAAATCTGACCCAGACCATTTTCATATGTGGTCCTAAATCTGACCCAGACCATTTTCATATGCGGTCCTAAACCTGACCCAGACCACTTTCATATGTGGCGCTAAATCTGACCCAGACCACTTTCATATGTGGCGCTAAATCTGACCCAGACCACTTTCATATGTGGTGCTAAATCTGACCCAGACCACTTTCATATGTGGTCCTAAATCTGATACGTATCTGATATTTTCCAATGTGACTTCAGTCTGAACAGCCGGGTCACATTTATCTGAAATTTATGTCATTGAAATGTGACAAACATCACAATTCTGCGTCCCAGTGTGATTACTTCTGTAAACACAGTGTGTGTCTGTGTGGTCTGGTATTCCATCAGGACCTCTTTAGTGCATGTGGGTCACTTCAGGGTCGCATTCAGTTCAGACTCAAAACTGACAGAAGTCACAGTTAATGTGGAATATGAACGAAAACACAAAAAAACTGTTTCAGCAAAAAAATCCAAATGGTGCATTAAGACCTGCTGTGTGAACGCAGCATCAGAGACCTCCACCAGGTCATTACCAACCAGGAATCTGCTCACAAACATGCAATCATACATTACAAACACAAAGTTAAGGATATTACATTTTTTTCTGTAATTTTTGCCACTTGTAAAATAAAACTGTGGTCCTTAAAAAAATGTGATTCAATTCAATTCACAGACAAAAAAGTAGAAAGTGCCGTGCAAGAATCCAACCTGAAAATAAAATAGCCCATAAATTAAAAATATCCTAAACTTTTTGTTTGTCGTGTACATCTGTGTTGGAACTCCACAGATTGTGTCACAGACACATGACTGAGCGTTAAATGCTAAAAGGACTTTTCAGTGTCTCTGGGCTCGATGTGACAAACTTCAGAGGTTTAGGGTCACTGAAACAACTGGAAAAGAAATACACACATTAGTTGTTAGTGTTTCATGAAAAGAATGTGTTATGTTTTAGAAAGTAAATTGTAGGTGCAACACATTACATGACTATTGGTGGAAAAAAAAAGTTGAAGTGACGCAGTGATGAAGTAACACTGGATGGTTTAACCCATAAGCACCCAGCACTACTTTTGTGGCCGTTTTCATGATTTTTTTTGGTCTATTTTAAGTGATTTATCACCGTTTATTATAATGTTATTCTCTGTATTTTATGTTTTTTCAGTTAAAGTCATATATTTTCCTATATTTAATTCAGTGATCATATAGATGTTCATAAAAGCTCAGAGTAAATTCAATGGTTATTATATCAAAACTATGAAAACTGAAGGAAAAAAGTGACTTTTTCAGCAAAATCCATCATTAACTGAACATAAACCCAGTGTGTCCATCTACTGTCATTGATCCAACTCCATGGGTTTTACTGGGGAATCAGTGTTTGTTTTGGTTCATTTTTCTACATTTTGTTGTCTATCTTATTCTTTTTTTTTTTTCTTCAATTTCATTCAGGTTTTGACTTATTATGTTCATCTTAGTATTTTGTTGATTCTTTATTCATTTTGCTCATGTTATTGATCACTTTGGCTGTTTTTTGTTCATTTTGTTGCTTATTTGATTCTCTTTTTTTTTTTTTTTTTTTACTTCATTTTAGGACATTTTTGCTTATTTATATATTTTTTACATTATTTATTATTTTGTACATGCTTTATTCACTTTGCATTCATTTTATTTACTATTTAACATATATAAACCCAGTGTGTCCATCCACTGTCATTGATCCAACTCCATGGGTTTCACTGGGGAATCAATGTTGGAGAAGATGACGGTGTTTCCATGATAACTGCAGCACCTCTGAACGTCCAAATATAGTCATATCTGATGACCATGAACAGATGAAGAACTGTCTTTTACACCTATTATTGACATGGACTGATAGGATTAGTGGATCAACAGGAATTAAACAGTTTAGATCAGTAGATGGTTTTGGTCGATGGTGGTTGTTTGGGTCTGTAAGGGTTAAAATCTGTTAAAGACATTTTTTTTTTCTGACTGATTATTTGACACTAGTATTATATCCTAGTTATTTGTTGATTACACATGATGCACATAACCAGTGAGTTCTTGAATCTACAGGGCTTGGATTCGTAACCACACCTTCCATTCACGGCTCACCGGTGTCTGCAGAACATGTAGGAGCTCTACAACTCCACCTGAAACTGTCTTCTACATTCATATAATCTGGTCTGATGTTGCTCTTTGCTGAATCTAATCTGAGTGTTTGTCAGACCTCCTCTGGATCATTTACAAAGTCTGGCCTCCTGCTCCCTCTAGTGGACAAACAAGGAACAAAGGTGAGCTGCAGCCTCAGGTGTCCTGGCCACTCATTTCTTAGACAATGGACATAATATATAATATTTACCATATTTATCTGTCTGTAAAATAAAGAAAGCAGCGTTTGACTGTTTACAATAACAGAGTACAGTCATTAACCCATACAGACCCACGGCTACTTTTGTGGCAGTTCCTAAATGATTTTTTCTCTCTATATAACCTTACTTAAATAATTTATCACCGTTTATTGTAATATTATCCTCCCAGTCATGTAGTTTTTCCTATATTAAATCACTGGTCATGTAGATCAGGGCTCTCAAACTCATTTTCTTTCAGGTTCCACATTCAGCCTGATTTGATCTCCACTGGGTCGAACCAGTAAAATAATAACAGAATAACCTATAAATAATGACAACTCCAAATTTTTGTCTGTTTTAGTGCAGAAACCCCATTAAATTATGAAAATACTTACTTTTATAAATTATCCAAACAAAAAAGATGTGAATAACCTGAAAAAACTAAAATTTCTTAAGAAAAATCAGTGCAATTTTAACAGTCTTCTGCCTCCACTTCTCATTAGTCCATGTGCATTCTGGATCAGATCTACAAAGACACTAAACACTGAGGAACAGGAAGAAAAGAGTTCAAACTGAGCTGAATTTTCTTTAGACATTTCAGGTTGTTCATATTTACTCAGGTTATTCACATTTTAGTGTTCCAGGATAGTTTGTAAATAAATATTTTTAGAATTTAATGTTATTTTTTGTGCTAAAACAAAGACAAAAATTTGAAGTTGTCATTATTTATCGACATAATGTAATAATTTTTTTTTTCACATCAAACCCAGAAGAAAATATGGCGTCATTATTTTTTGTAGGATATTTGACTGTCATCATATTGGTCTGTATGTGGAAGCTGAACCAAAATGAATCGGTGGAATTTTTGCACTTTGTAAATTCATCCCACGGGCCGGATTGGAACCTTTGGCGGGACGCATTTGGCCCCTGGGCCAAAGAGACCCCTGATTTAGATGTTCATGAAAACTCAGAGTAAATTCAAAGGTTATTGTATCAAAACAGAGAAAACTGAAGAAAAAGTGACTTTTTCAACAAACTGAACATAAACCCAGTGTGTCCATCCACTGTCATTGATCCAGCTCCATGGGTTTGACTGGAGAAGCAGTGTTTGAGAACAGGGCTGTCAAAGTCATTTAGCCCAACATGATCTGAGGTGGACCAGTAAAATAATATATAAATAATGTCAACTCTAAACTTTTCTCTATATTTTAGAGTGAAAAAAATTAAATTACATTGTGAAAATATTTTCATCTAAGAATTATCTTTTAAAAAATGTGAATAACTTGAAGAATTATGAAAAAATTTAAATTTGTGATATTTGTGATATTAAATTTGTGTGAAAAATAAGTGCAAATTCAACAATATTATGCCTCATATTGTCATTCATACATGTTCATTACAACTTACAGATCACAGTGAATCTACAAATACACAAAACATTAAATAACAGGCAGAAGATTGGTACAGTTACACTTAATTTTCTGAAGACTTTTCAGGTTCATATTTTTTTTCAGTTTATTCAAATTTTTTGTGAAATGATAGTTTGTAAATGTAAACATTTTCATGTAATGTTACTTTTTTAACACTACAACAATGAGACACATTTGGAGTAGTCATTATTCATAGGTTATTATGATAGTCTTTCTCTGGGCTGATCCACTTCAGATTGAATTGGGCTGAAAGTGGAACTGGAATTAACATGATTATTAACTTCAGTGAAATTCTTACATTTCACACATTTATCCCAGGGGCCAGATTGGACCCTGTAGCGTAGAAGATGACTGTGTTTCCACGGTAACTATGGAGCCTCTGAACGTCCAAATATGGTCATATCTGATGACCATGAAAAGATGAAGAACTGTATTTGACACCAATTATTGACATGTGTTAATAGGATTAGTGGATCAACAGGAATTAAACAGTTTAGATCAGTAGATGGTTTTGGTCGCCGGTGGATGTTTGGGTCTGTAAGAGTTAAAATCAGAGGTTGTGTTTGTGGGTGAGACAGAAGGGAGTCGTATGTGAAGTGTGTTTGTGTGTTAGTTTAATAATGTCTAATTAACATAATTCTGTGATTAGAGCTGTAAACAGAGGACAGAACAAGCCAGCTACTGTACACACACACACACACACCTACACACACACACACACACACACACACACACACACACACAGTGATGAATCAGTCTCTTAAATCCCACATTGTTGTGTTTGTTTTATACGACTGGAGGTTCAGTGTGTGTGTTTTATGGTCGGACCAACATTAGGCTCAGAGCTCTCGGGCCGTTTTAATGTGTGCGTATTAAAACACGCTGCAGTAAAACACCGTTGTAATGGTATACAGCACTCACACACTCCAGATAATGATATACTCACACATAGTTCACTAATTAGAAACACATAGTGGGTTATATGAGAGTACGAGACAAAAGAGGCAGAACAGCAAAGGTTTTCTGAGGTCAGAGGTAACAGCCAGATGACTCAGTCTAATTGTTTTCTTCATAATGATGACCTCAACGTTAATGTGATCCATAAAAAAGGATTTGTAGCTTTTGTCACCGAGCACTAAAGGCAGCGTTTAGTGACCGTTTCATACACACAAGGTGAAGAAGAGGAGTAGAACGAAGAAAAACGAACAAAAACACTGATAATCACCTCAAGGGTTGGGAACCAAATGGGCCAAAACTGGGTTCTAAAAGGTAATGATGGGTAAAAAAAAACAAAACACACTCACCACCCAAGAATTCTTTCAAACTGATAGAACGTAAAGACAACTCTACCAGTCAGGTTTGTTCTTTAAAAACATAAAACACCAAAATGGACATGTCCAATGTTTAGTAAGAACCAAACTGAAGTGGGAGGGGCCTACTTCCTTTCATCTCCACCTAACCAGGACGACTGCCCTCAGCTGTGGTCGACCATCACAGGTTGGTCTAGTCCACGGTCAGTGAGACGGGAGTAGAAAACATCCTCCAGACTCCTGATCCAGGACACAGGTATGCTGAACATTATGTCCTACAGTCACCCCGGCGGACATGGGGAAAAGCGGGGGGGACTTATTATACACATGTATAATATATAATAGTCCAGGACAAACGTCCTGCTCCCTGAAATTAAAGTTTTCAAAGCTTCAGGAGGAAGGGAAAAGATAAATGAGTGAAAAGTTTCACTTCTGCGGGGGCACAGACTGCACCACCCTGTACCCCTGTAGTATTAGAAGTAGGACGGAGAGGGACGCACACGTGCGGTTACCAACCAACACGCTCCTAGCCGACCTGCGCATGTGCGAGTAACCCCACTGACGAAACGCATGTGCGTGCACCCCCCCCCCCCATTACACACGCCACACTAACAGATGAATTCCACAGGAAACACTGACTGTATCCAATGGTTCAATAAATCAGTCATTAAGGAACATGACCTGGTTTTTTCATGAAGTATAGAAACAATATTTAGCTTTTATTCTTATAGACTGTATTCAAAAAGAAATTCAGGTTCTCAGGAAAATCGCCGCTTATCAATTAATTGTTAATCAATTGATAAGGTCAACCAACTAATGATTAATGGAATAATTGATAATTTGCATTCTGAGTCAAAACAATGATGAATTAAAAAACATTAATGGTTTTTCCATTAGGCAAATTTTTATGCACAAGGTATATTCGCGCAATTTGAGGGTAAATGGAAAAGTGACTAGACAGACAGACAGAGACAGACAGACAGAGACAGACAGACCTTAAAAGTGTGGGTCTGTCCTTTAGACAAATGGGATTTCTTCCCCCGTTGCCCTAAGAGAAATAAATCACATATTTCTTTTGATTTCTTGTGGGTAAACATAAAAAAAACATGCGATTCAATTCAGACTTTGCTCTAAACTCAACCATCTGCAAAGGCTGGGAAAACAAAGGCCTTAATTCCAGAGGTTGCGTAGCTTTGTATGATACAATACATCATCAGCAGCATGAGTAATGGGATCAGAGAGCAACACTGTTTCTGTCTGATACCTGAGCTGGCCTCATCCTTTAAAACATCTTTTGGATCGGCACCAATCGTGTGTTCTGCTCATATTTCCTTTGAAACCCGGTATGTTTAGGATTATGTTTGTTAAAGTCAAAGTGGACTGGGATGAGTGGATGTGTTTAGCAAAGCGGGCGGCCGCGGGGCACGATGTGGAGTCCAATGAAACGGCTCAGATGGACGCAGAGCCACACCGACTTCCAGCTCTGATGTGGATGAATGCATGTGGGACGCTGCAAAGCCTCCACAAGTAAACAAACAGACATGTTCGCAATAATCTGCAGGATTCGACATCAAAACGCTGCTACGGCCGCTCTTTTTCTCAGTTTGTACATGTGTATTTGCACAACCACGCACTGGGGCATGTGTGTGCGTCAGTGCCAAACAATAATCTGTTTTCCATTGACCCTCAAATTGTGTGACTATAACTTGTGCTTAAAAATGTACCTAATAGAAAAATGATAATTTCACCCAAACTCTTGTTTTTTGATGAACAGTTTATGCACTTGTAAGAGGTGGTTTTTCGGGCGTTGTAAGTGCCGGGTAGTATTTTCTTTGTCACATCAAGGGAGGAGTTGTGTGAGGGTGGTACCTATGTCACCAAAGTTGTAAAATCAGCTGTTTTTACCTGTTGAATGAATGAACTGGGGGGTGGGGGGGCTACTTTGCTGACCGCCGCCACCAAAAGTATACTGTCTTGGATGTTTTTAGATATTGCTGTATTATTTCACTGTTTGTTTTTTAGCCTTAATAAACATATGGAACGATATTCCTCTGGAGCTCAGTTTTTTATTGTTTTGCAGCGTGTCTGGCAGGTAAAGATTCTTTTTCCCTCGCTTAGCCTCTCGGCGACTACATCATTGTTTCATTAAAAGTCGCCCAACAGGTGTAGTGAAACTGGTACTGTATATCACGCAAAACTGCAATGGAAAGACCTTTTAGTGCAACTAGAGTCACATGAACAAAAAAAACCCTGAATGCTGATGGATGTTAGAATAAGAGAAGAAGAGTTTAAACCAAACATGTGGGTATGTGTGGACACACCAGGAAACCACATCCTTTTAGAATTTCACACTGGAAAAAGGGTGTTTTTCTCATTTCTAGTCCAAATATCACATCACACTTAAAGTAAGACAGAATCACCTACAAAAGAACTGATTTATAGACAGTAGATCTGGAAAATCTGATATCAACAAGTGTGACCAAGATCATTTTCACTTGAATTAAGCAAAAAAAAAAAATCTTGAATTAAGCAAAAAAAAATCTGCCAATGGAACAAGTGACAATTATCTTGTTCAGATTTGTTGAAATCAGATTTTCCAGATCTATTGTCTATAAATCAGTTTTTATATCTGACTGAAAAGTTCCTCTTTAGGTGATTCTGTCTTAGTTTAAGTGTGATGAGATATTTGGACTAGAAATGAGACAAACACGCTTGGTCAGATTTAGATTTGTTTTTGCAGTGACATAGAGGGTTAACAAGCATTCTGGATTCAAAACAACAGATATTTATATTCATCACCATGTTGATGTTCTTTTAACAAAAGCGTCAAAGGCTGGCTAAAGCAAAAGCAGAGATGCCAGCATTTTTAACAGTTCTGAATGTACTGAAATTTTATCTAACCCTGATGTAAATATTTACCATAGGCTGTATTCATATATATATATATATATATATATATATATATATATATATATATATATATATATATATATACATACATACATACAAGGTGGGGAAGCAAAATTTACAATGAACACTTAGTTTTTTTCTCAGCAGGCACTACGTCAATTGTTTTGAACCCAAACATATACTGATGTCATAATCATACCTAACACTATTATTCATACCTTTTCAGAAACTTTTGCCCATATGAGTAATCAGGAAAGCAAACGTCAAAGAGTGTGTGATTTGCTGAATGCACTCGTCACACCAAAGGAGATTTCAAAAGTAGTTGGAGTGTCCATAAAGACTGTTTATAATGGAAAGAAGAGAATGACTATGAGCAAAACTATTACCAGAAAGTCTGGAAGATACTATTAAAGAAGAATGGGAGAAGTTGTCACCCCAATATTTGAGGAACACTTGCACAAGTTTCAGGAAATGTGTGAAGGCAGTTATTGAGAAAGAAGGAGGACACATAGAATAAAAACATTTTCTATTATGGACATTTTCTTGTGGCAAATAAATTCTCATGACTTTCAATAAACTAATTGGTCATACACTGTTTTTCAATCCCTGCCTCAAAATATTGTACATTTTGCTTCCCCACCCTGTATATATAACATTTGTGATTTTAGCATGTCATTTTATGCAACCTTAAATGTTGCTTAAATCTTTCTTTCTTTCTTTCTTTCTTTCTTTCTTTCTTTCTTTCTTTCTTTCTTTCTGTCTTTCTGTCTTTCTGTCTTTCTTTCTGTCTTTCTTTCTTTCTTTCTTTCTTTCTTTCAAGTCCTTCCAGTACCTATCATCTCTTTATGTGAATCATCAGTTTCTATAGTTTGTTTGGAACAGGTTGAACCTATACTTTGTCATTTGCACGGTTCCTATTAAATAAACTTTGCAAATACAAAAATTACTTCTTGTGACATCTCTCAACAATAAATAAACAAATCGTCTCATTTGTGATTTAATGGAAAAACCGACATGTTTTTTGACATTTAGTAAATATCGTTAGTTTTGCGCAGATGTCCAATGGTAAAGGGACTAGTGTACCATTTGTTTGTATGTGTGTTTATAAGAACAGCAGACTGTCCTTTTAAGCAGCAGCTGTCAACTGGATTTATTTCCACCATTTTATCCAAGAGTAAAGTGACCAGTCAAGTGCATCTGCCCTCAACAACACACACACACACACACACACACACACACACACACACACACACACACACTCAGGGGTGTTGTGTAACCCAGTGAACAGGAGCGTACTTCCCTTTCTAGAGCAGACGTGGACTAAAGGTGTCTGTGCAGGTGATTTGTGATTTGGCGTGATGACAGTTTGTCTCAGTGAAAACTCACCTCAGACTACAAGTGAGTGGAACATCTCTTTAGTTTCCATGTCTGCTTTCATATTTCATGGAAAGTTCTGGAAATCAACCTGATTTCTACCCAGATGTGATGCAAAATATAACTCCTGTGTGTCTCCTACCACAGTCCATCCATGTGTTTAGACAGACTGATGGGGGTGGTGATGGTGGGGGGTTATACACTAATGTGGTTTCTTAAACACTGTATAAACAGGAAACCTAATTTCTTGTTTATATGATGACAAACCTAATTAACTGTGGGTTTGTGCTTCTTGGCTCTGGCTTTTTACATGTGCCTGATGAAGACTTTACATGGAGTAATGAGATTACAGGACAGATAATTCTAAATACCAGGGGTGTCAAACTCATTTCAGTTCAGTTCCACATTCAGCCCAATCTGATCTCAAATGGGCCGGACCAGTAAAATAATAACAATGAAAAAAGTCAAATTACGGATTATGGCTGTTGTCCACGTTCAGCCTTTTCCTCTCCGTATGGACACATTATAAAGAAAAAGCTGAACGGAGCTGAATGTGTGAAAACAGCGGTCGATCATCACCAAATTCTGTCTGTGACATAAATAGAACTGAAAACCCCTGGTCTATTGTCCATTTACAGCAGACAGAGGCTTCAGGTTCTGTAGAAGCATTTATTGGACTATTAACAGTTAAGAGTTTAAGACTGACTGGAAAGAAGAAGAAAACAACTGGAAGAATGGGAGCTATTGTTTGTTATTGGTATTGGTTACGAGAAGCAGGAAGTTGTCGGTATCGGTTGTAAAAAAAAAAAAAAATAAATAAAAATATTGTGCATCCCTAGCAAGGTTATTATAGTTAACGAAAACTAATGAAATGACAAAAACTAGAATTGAAAAAACATTTTCGTTAACTGAAATAAATAAAAACTGTAATTAAAAGAAGAAAATGATAACTAACTGGAGCTGTATTGTGTGTTTACAAAACTAACTAAAACAGATAAAAATTATGGATAAAATTCCCTTCGTTTTCATCTTTGTCAACGTCGGATTGATACGAAATTGATTTATTTTGCTTATTTGAGCAATTTTAGCTAGCGGCACCATATGATACGGTCCGTCACCTGTGGTCCCCACTCTGCCTGGAAACATGGAGACTAAAGTTGGGAGAAAGCAGCAGAGTCCTGTCTGGGATTTATTTGAATATGACGGAGAAGAGAAAAGATATAAAGAAACTAGAACTAAACTAAAACTAAGCATTTAGAAAAAAATTAAAACTAATGAAAACTAGCAAACCTGCGCTAAAAACTAATTCAAATTAACTGAATTAGAGAAAAAAAAGTCAAAACTAATTAAAACTAAACTATAATGAAAAATCCAAAACTATTAGAACCTTCATCCCTAGTTTCAGTACACAGAGGAATAAAATGAAAATGAAAAATAGATGAAAGTGAGAAAAGGAGCAGCTCTTTTCTTCTCAGTTCATATCCACTTGTCCCAGAGGGGTGGCTTTCATACTGCCTATTAAACTGGTTTCGATCACACAAATAACCAGGCGAACACCAAGAACATAATGTTGGCCTGTTTCAGGTTAGGGCTGTAAAAGTCAAACACACACACAGACTACACACACACACACACTACACACACACACACACTACACACAGTACAAGGCGTCTGTGTTGCAGCTCAGCCACCCTTGTTCTTTGGCTTGAGCAGGACACCCCTCTGTGTGTGTGTATGACTGTGTTATTAATATCCCTACAGTCTTTGTGATAAATCCTCATATTTCGTAAAGATCGGTTGCCAAGCCAACAACCATCAACAAACATGCGGCGTGGAATTATTCTGTCATTTTGCGTCTCCCCGTCTGCATCGATAAAGTCTTTACGAAGGTTAAAAGGCAAAAAGAGGGATAAACGTCGAGTGCTTTCGACTTTGGACGCCGTAAAAATAACCTAAACGCAGTCTTTAATCATTTTTATTCACGTGCAGACATGAAGGGGGAAAAAAAATTCACACCTACTCTCACCAAACGACTTCTGGCATGAAAGCAAAGCACACAGGGATATTAGGACGGTAGTGAGTCATTTTCGAGGCCTTGGCTCGCAAAACGCTGATGATTTTCGGATGGAGTCATTTATGCTTTTGAAATATCGACTGATAAATCTGAGGTACCAGCGCTTTAGGGTGAAGAGGGGAGCAGGGCCGCAGTGGGCCCCTTTTTCAGCCCGGGAGGTTCCTGTCCAAACTGGTCCACTGTTTCCATGGAGGAGGAATTTGAATAAATGAAACAGCAGCTAGCTCTAACGACGCCTTTGGATTAAGTATAAGTTCAGGTACATGTTGGTACATGAACAGAAAACACGACACTTTAACAATGGCTCTGTTCACACAGCAGGTCTTAATGTACAATTTGGATTTTTTGGTCTTCATGACTTCACAAAATATGCAACCGTTAATAAACAGAGGTTTTATGAGTCTTGTGAACAGTTCCCTCAGATGGTTGAACCTATCGGATCTACTGTGATGGAGGCGCTGTTCTGTCAGATGAATGGAGAAGGAATGGAAGAAGATTAGATCAGTGACAGAGAAGTGTCAACATTGTTTTGCCATCCGACTGACCTAAACTCATGAACCAACCCATGAGGAGTCCTCCTGAATTTCCTGATTAGCCACTCCGGGCCTGGAAGGGAGGGTTTTTATGCAGTGGTGGAAATGAGGTCGTTCCCAAATGTGGGTCAAGGTTATTATCATTCACGAAAACTAAATGAAATGATGAAAACTAGAATTGTAAAAACATTTTTGTTAACTGAAATAAATAAAGACTATTAAAAGAAAAAAATGATAACTAACTGAAACTGTATTGTGTGTTTACAAAACTAAAACTTATTAAAAATTATGGATAAAATTCCCTTAGTTTTCATCTTTGTCAATGTCGGATTGATATGAAAGCGATTTATTTCGCTCGAGCAGTTTAGCTGGTAGCACCATATAATATATAACTGTCCGTCACTTGTGGTTTCCAGTCGTCTTCTGGTCCCCACTCTACCTGGAAACATGGAGACTAAAGCAGCAGAGTCCTGTCTGGGATTGATTTGAATATGACGACAGAGAAGAAGAGAAAAGATATTAAAAAAACTAAGATTAATACTAAAACTAAGCATTTAGAAAATTACGAAAACTAATAAAAACTAGCAAACCTGCTCTAAAAACAAATTAAAAGTAACTGAATAAGAGAAAAAAAAAGTCTAAACTAAACTATAACGTACAAGTGTTTAGAGAACGCAAACCTCCGCCAAGCACCCTGAACGGTGTGCATGTGTGGATTGACTATTTCTGTTTAAATTCAACAGTTTTGATTGGAATTTAATATAATTTGACAGACACATGACTGGTACCAAGCTGCCACTTTTCTGCTGTATGGAACAACCTGGAAACTGTTGAATTTAAACAGAAACAGTCATGACATGCACATGCACACCGTTCAGGGTGCTTGGCGGAGGTTTGCGTTCTCTAAACACTTGTACGTTATAGTTTAGTTTAGACTTTCCAGGTTGTTCCATACAGCAGAAAAGTGGCAGCTTGGTACCAGTCATGTGTTTGTCAAATTACATTAAATTCCAATCAATATTAGTTGAGTTCTAATTTTAAATGTGTGGTAAATGGGATTTTCAATGTTAAATGTAAATGTCCACAGAGTCCACATTCCACAGTGGATGTGGACAATTTAGTTCCAGATACAAGATATTGTTCTGAGCTACAGGTGGATCCAATTGGAGGCTAATCTGAGTCGTTTTGAATTTTTTATGAATTTTTGAAAGTTGCTCAATGATGACAGATAGGAAAATTGTAGATGTTGTGACCTTGCTGTGACCTTGAACTTTGGCCTACTGGGACCAAAATGTAATGGGTTGGTCCCAGGGCCTAGGCCTATCTGTGGGGAAGATCTGGGAAAGATGGTTGGAATAGTTTTCCCGTAAAGTTGCTAACAAACAAACACACAAAGCAAAGTGATCACAGTACCCCCTGGTGGAGGTAAAAATCCAAAACTATTAATGTGTCGAAGATCTTCGGATGTTCGGTGCCATATTCCAACATCACCTTTCAACAGGCAGAAGCTTCATCTTTATGAGCACACAGATTTTTTTTACTCATATATACTTCCCTAAATAATTCATCCTCCTGCTCTCCAAGCCTTTGTCAGGTTTCAGGTTTCGTCTGGTTTTGACAGTAGAGGAGCGGCTTTGCGTGTTTACACATCAGCGTATGAAACCGTGCCGTGACCAGACGTCTCTTCACCCTCTGACAGAGAAAATAACGGCAGCTGCCTTTTTAACACAGCCACTGTTTACCATTAAAAGAAACCACCCTCGTTTTGTTTGTCGTCTCCTTTTTAATCTGCTCTGACGCTGCCGCAAATGGTACGAGCCAATCACAACAGAGTCTCAGACGAGGGGCGGGCCTTTACAGTAATCAGTGAAGTTCGTAGACACAATGAGCCCCGACTGTCGAAACCAAAAGGAACTGGAGCGCAGATAAAAGGCTTGGACAGCATAGGGTGTAATTTCCTCTGGGCAATAAGCGCTCCCTAAAGGTTTGTGTGCAAATGGGGTTTTTTTTTCCTGTAATTTCCCCACATAATAATGGAGATCTCGATTGAATTAACTGTCATTAATTTTATATAATACACTGGAACAGATCATAGTACCATACATGTAGAGTTCAAGCGAATTGAAATAATGTTTGTAACTTTCTTGTAATGTATTTGTTTTCTTGACCCAAGGTTACCCTGCAATGTTCCTAACGTTATTGTGTAGGACATGTTGAGGTTTTACTGTGTGAAAAAAATGCGGATGCAGGTATTAAAAGATGACCAGAAGACTTCATGTCAATATTCTGAATCCAAAGATATTTAATTTATGGTCAACATTTTAGAGGCTGGAGCCAAACAACAAGCGTATGTAGTAATCTGTTCCCGGTAATAAACTGTGACAAGTTTTCTCTGAGTTTGTGGAAAAAGAAATCAAAGGATTTTGGATATATTTGCACAAAATGAAGCTATGAAGTCAACTCATTTGAACTACTTTATATACTGTGGGATAGACTGCTGGCTTTTCATGAGCTCAGAAAAAAACAGGTCTGTTTTCAGCTTTGCAACAGTGTGTTTTCCAACCAATCTAACAAGGGTTTCAAAGAGTTTATTTAGGTTCAGATGGAGACGATTCTGAAACTCAACCCATAAAGGAAACGCTTTATCCTTCTGTTCATCACAAACATACAAAAGCAACACATATGGAAATCATGGTTTGGTGGACGAGAACAGGATGAAAAGCTGTTGCACAAATGTGATGTAACAGAACATAAGAACAAGACCAGATTCTAGTTCAACTTCAACACCAGAAGAGGAGCAAAGAATGACATTTGTCAAAAAAAGAAGCATTTCAGTTCAGACCAAGATTATTATCGTTAACGAAAACTAACAAAATGACAAATCGTTAACTGAAATAAATAAAAACTAGAATTAAAAGAAAAAAAAAACATAACTAACTGAAACTGTATTGTGTGTTTACAAAACTAACTAAAACGTATAAAAATTATGGATAAAATTCCCTTCATTTTTGTCTTTGTCAATGTCAGATTGATATGAAAGCAATTTATTTCGCTCTAGCTATTTTATGTAGTGGCACCATACTTCAGCATTCGTCACTTGTGTTCACTTGTGGTTTCCAGTCGTCTTCTGGTCCCCACTCTACCTGGAAACATGGAGACTAAAGTTGGGAGAAAGCAGCAGAGTCCTGTCTGGGATTTATTTGAATATGACGACAGAGAAGAAGAGAAAAGATATAAAAAAAAAACAAAATTAATACTAAAACTAAGCATTTAGAAAAAAATGAAAACTAATAAAAACTAGCAAACCTGCTTAAAAAATGAATTTAAATGAACTGAAAGAGAGAAAAAAAAGTCAAAATTAAATAAAACTGAACTATAATGAAAAATCCAAAACTATTCTAACCTTGGTTCGGACCAGACCTCATACTCATGACACAACACTCACACACACCTCCATCCTCAGCGTTTCCTTGACGACACACCCATTCTTACCTCGTCCTGAGCATAGTTGTGCAACCTCCTGGGAGGTTACCGTGGCAACCAGTAGGTCAGGACCCTGGCGTGTGCCATGGATGAGCGTCTGCTGGGCCCACGCTGTGTGATAAAGTGTGACGTACGTGTGTGTGTAGTGGTGTTCACACACAGAAGGCTGTTAGTGATCAAACAACTGTCAGACAGCTGTGTCTGTGTATGCACACACACACACACACACACACACACACACACACACACACAGATGTCTGTCATGTTGAACCTGGTTCCCATTGCTTTGGGTGGAAATGCAGACCTCCAGTTGGACGTTCCCCAAATGAAACAGTGCAGAGGACACACATGTACAGCGGTGTGTGTGTGTGTGTGTGTGTGTGAGAGAGAGTGAATGTACGTGAACCACAGACAGATGAAACAGAAGCTCAGTCTGCTCATCCAGCCTCACCTTTCTGCTGTTTCCATCAGAAACATAAGATCATAAGATTCATCTGTTGTTAAGTTGATGACTTTTCATTCGTTCATTTCATTTATTTCAAGTGATTAAGTATTTTACAACATAGATGAGCTGTATGTGATAATGCAAATACATTCAACAGGAATACATGCAAGTTCAATATTTCAGATTAATTCACTTATGCTGGAAAAGGAGTGGGAAGAAGAAAACTGATTTAATCCCACCCCCGTTAGGGCGTCTCAAAAATCACTTTTCTCTTCAGATCACGGTGTTATTTAAACCAGTTCATCTCCAACATGAAAATAGCCCCCCCCCCCTCAAAAAAAAAATTTCAGCAAAATCTGTCAACGTTTGACCCCCCCCCCCCCCCCCCCCAACCGCAAAGTATGAAGGGCCCATAAAAAAAAACACCAAAAACACTCATTTTAACCCAGAAAGTCACATGAGTTCTTAAGTGTGCACAAATAGCTTTTTGTGGTTTTTACAGCGTCCCTGTAATATCAGCTTCATAGGTTATTGTATCTGGTGATATATAAGTGAAAATAAGGTGAGTTTAAGATAAAATAACTCAGTTATAGGCTAAAAACTTGAAATAGAAAGAAGTTCAGAACAGTAAATCTAGTTGAACACAATGTCTGTTTTCTAAACCCTCTTTTCAGCAAAATACAGGTTTGAGTTGCAGACAAATAGAGCCGAACACTTCAATAATAAGGCTAAATACAAGATCTAAGGCTGCATAAATCACAGACTTTTAATGATGACATGGTTCTGATAATCTGGACATACTTTTATACATGTGCATTTCACAGTTTATTCAGATATTACTCTCTCTATAGTTTCTCTTCCATTTCATTCTTGAGAAACTCTGGTAGTTTGATCCTGTGGGAACCATGTTCCCTCTGTGGGCTCCATCCATGGATGCATTGGCACCATCTGGGATGTCCTTAACACCTCTTTCTGCAGCATCATTAACGACAGACAGCTCTGAGACATTCATTCATTCATTCATTTTCTGAACCCGCTTTATCCTCATGAGGATCACAGGGGTCACTTGGAGCCTATCCCAGCTGCATAGGGGCGAAGGCGGGGTTCACCCTGGACATGTCTCCAGGTCTGAGGGACCAGGTCTATCCACTGCACCACCGTGTCGCCCCAGACAACAGCCCTCATTTGTCTGTACTGTGGCTCTTCCTCCCACTGCTGTGGGGGTGCTTCCAGCCATGCCCCATCCATGCCTAGAAGGTCAAATATCAGCAAGGACTGGACTGGGGTCCCACAAGATCATCCAGGTCAGGCTGTCCATGCAGGAACTTCTGTGTAGGAAAGGTGGGCTTTCCTCTGGTGAATCCTGCAGGTTTGGTTCTTCCCTCTGGTGAATCCTGCAGGTTTGGTTCTTCCCTCTGGTGAATCCTGCAGGTTTGGTTCTTTCCTCTGGTGAATCCTGCAGGTTTGGTTCTTTCCTCTAGTGAATCCTGCAGGTTTGGTTCTTCCCTCTGGTGAATCCTGCAGGTTTGGTTCTTTCCTCTGGTGAATCCTGCAGGTTTGGTTCTTCCCTCTGGTGAATCCTGCAGGTTTGGTTCTTTCCTCTAGTGAATCCTGCAGGTTTGGTTCTTTCCTCTGGTGAATCCTGCAGGTTTGGTTCTTTCCTCTAGTGAATCCTGCAGGTTTGGTTCTTTCCTTTGGTGAATCCTGCAGGTTTGGTTCTTTCCTCTGGTGAATCCTGCAGGTTTGGTTCTTTCCTTTGGTGAATCCTGCAGGTTTGGTTCTTTCCTTTGGTGAATCCTGCAGGTTTGGTTCTTTCCTCTGGTGAATCCTGCAGGTTTGGTTCTTTCTTCTAGTGAATCCTGCAGGTTTGGTTCTTTCTTCTAGTGAATCCTGCAGGTTTGGTTCTTTCCTCTAGTGAATCCTGCAGGTTTGGTTCTTTCCTCTAGTGAATCCTGCAGGTTTGGTTCTTTCCTCTGGTGAATCCTGCAGGTTTGGTTCTTTCCTCTAGTGAATCCTGCAGGTTTGGTTCTTTCCTTTGGTGAATCCTGCAGGTTTGGTTCTTTCCTCTGGTGAATCCTGCAGGTTTGGTTCTTTCTTCTAGTGAATCCTGCAGGTTTGGTTCTTTCTTCTAGTGAATCCTGCAGGTTTGGTTCTTTCCTTTGGTGAATCCTGCAGGTTTGGTTCTTTCCTTTGGTGAATCCTGCAGGTTTGGTTCTTTCCTCTGGTGAATCCTGCAGGTTTGGTTCTTTCCTCTGGTGAATCCTGCAGGTTTGGTTCTTTCTTCTAGTGAATCCTGCAGGTTTGGTTCTTTCTTCTAGTGAATCCTGCAGGTTTGGTTCTTTCCTTTGGTGAATCCTGCAGGTTTGGTTCTTTCCTTTGGTGAATCCTGCAGGTTTGGTTCTTTCCTCTGGTGAATCCTGCAGGTTTGGTTCTTTCTTCTAGTGAATCCTGCAGGTTTGGTTCTTTCCTCTGGTGAATCCTGCAGGTTTGGTTCTTTCCTTTGGTGAATCCTGCAGGTTTGGTTCTTTCCTCTGGTGAATCCTGCAGGTTTGGTTCTTTCTTCTAGTGAATCCTGCAGGTTTGGTTCTTTCCTCTGGTGAATCCTGCAGGTTTGGTTCTTTCCTCTAGTGAATCCTGCAGGTTTGGTTCTTTCCTCTAGTGAATCCTGCAGGTTTGGTTCTTTCTTCTAGTGAATCCTGCAGGTTTGGTTCTTTCTTCTAGTGAATCCTGCAGGTTTGGTTCTTTCCTTTGGTGAATCCTGCAGGTTTGGTTCTTTCTTCTAGTGAATCCTGCAGGTTTGGTTCTTTCCTCT
Organism: Sphaeramia orbicularis; assembly: GCF_902148855.1. Lineage (NCBI taxonomy): Eukaryota > Metazoa > Chordata > Actinopteri > Kurtiformes > Apogonidae > Sphaeramia > Sphaeramia orbicularis. The sequence continues at coordinate 3,389,745 of NC_043974.1, read as the reverse complement.
GGTGAATCCTGCAGGTTTGGTTCTTTCCTCTAGTGAATCCTGCAGGTTTGGTTCTTTCTTCTAGTGAATCCTGCAGGTTTGGTTCTTTCCTCTGGTGAATCCTGCAGGTTTGGTTCTTTCTTCTAGTGAATCCTGCAGGTTTGGTTCTTTCCTCTAGTGAATCCTGCAGGTTTGGTTCTTTCCTCTAGTGAATCCTGCAGGTTTGGTTCTTTCCTCTAGTGAATCCTGCAGGTTTGGTTCTTTCTTCTAGTGAATCCTGCAGGTTTGGTTCTTTCCTCTGGTGAATCCTGCAGGTTTGGTTCTTTCCTCTAGTGAATCCTGCAGGTTTGGTTCTTTCCTCTAGTGAATCCTGCAGGTTTGGTTCTTTCTTCTAGTGAATCCTGCAGGTTTGGTTCTTTCTTCTAGTGAATCCTGCAGGTTTGGTTCTTTCCTTTGGTGAATCCTGCAGGTTTGGTTCTTTCTTCTAGTGAATCCTGCAGGTTTGGTTCTTTCCTCTGGTGAATCCTGCAGGTTTGGTTCTTTCCTCTAGTGAATCCTGCAGGTTTGGTTCTTTCTTCTAGTGAATCCTGCAGGTTTGGTTCTTTCCTCTGGTGAATCCTGCAGGTTTGGTTCTTTCTTCTAGTGAATCCTGCAGGTTTGGTTCTTTCCTCTAGTGAATCCTGCAGGTTTGGTTCTTTCCTCTAGTGAATCCTGCAGGTTTGGTTCTTTCCTCTAGTGAATCCTGCAGGTTTGGTTCTTTCTTCTAGTGAATCCTGCAGGTTTGGTTCTTTCTTCTAGTGAATCCTGCAGGTTTGGTTCTTTCCTTTGGTGAATCCTGCAGGTTTGGTTCTTTCTTCTACTGAATCCTGCAGGTTTGGTTCTTTCCTCTAGTGAATCCTGCAGGTTTGGTTCTTTCCTCTAGTGAGTCCTGCAGGTTTGGTTCTTTCCTCTAGTGAATCCTGCAGGTTTGGTTCTTTCTTCTACTGAATCCTGCAGGTTTGGTTCTTTCCTTTGGTGAATCCTGCAGGTTTGGTTCTTTCTTCTACTGAATCCTGCAGGTTTGGTTCTTTCTTCTACTGAATCCTGCAGGTTTGGTTCTTTCCTCTAGTGAATCCTGCAGGTTTGGTTCTTTCTTCTACTGAATCCTGCAGGTTTGGTTCTTTCCTCTAGTGAATCCTGCAGGTTTGGTTCTTTCTTCTACTGAATCCTGCAGGTTTGGTTCTTTCCTTTGGTGAATCCTGCAGGTTTGGTTCTTTCCTCTAGTGAATCCTGCAGGTTTGGTTCTTTCTTCTACTGAATCCTGCAGGTTTGGTTCTTTCTTCTACTGAATCCTGCAGGTTTGGTTCTTTCTTCTACTGAATCCTGCAGGTTTGGTTCTTTCCTCTAGTGAATCCTGCAGGTTTGGTTCTTTCTTCTACTGAATCCTGCAGGTTTGGTTCTTTCCTCTGGTGAATCCTGCAGGTTTGGGCTTGGCCTGCAGTTGTGTTGCCATGGCTGCTTTGGTTTCTATTGGTACTTGTTTATCAAACAGACTTAGTACCACAGTAGACTCAGTCAGGTACCACATGTGACGCAGTATGGATGTCTGCACTTTAGGCACTTAAGTATCCATTAATCATGGTAATGCATTTGAAAACAGCATTTTATGGCGTTTTTTGATGGGCCCTTCATACTTTGCGGTGGGGGGGGGTGTCAAATGGTGATGGATTTTGCTGAAATTTTTTGGGGGGGCTATTATCATGTTGGAGATGAACTGGTTTAAATAACACCATGATCTGAAGAGAAAAGTGATTTTTGAGACGCCCTACACCGCCATTTTTCATCAATAATTGAACATAATGAAGTTTCAAATACTTACTTCTGTCTTTAAACTTCAAACCAGGACAATGAATAAATCGCCCGATACCAGATTAGAATAAACCCATTCAACAGCATCGACAACAGTAGGGTGGGGGGGCAGCAGCCTCAGCAGAGGAGCCCCCACAGCCCTGTCCCCCGTCACCTCCACCAGCTCTTCTGGGGGAATCCCAGAGCGTTCCCAGGCCAGTCCAATACCTCCAGAATGTTCTGGGTCGGCCTCGTGGTCTCCTCCCAGTTGGACATGCCTGAAACACCTCCCCAGGGAGGAGTCCTCACTAGATGAACCACCTGAACTGGCTCCTCTGGACGTGGAGGAGCAGCAGCTCGACTCTGAGTCCCTCCTCACCCTTCCCTCACCCTCATCCTCCTCCTGTCTCTAAGGCTGAGCCCACCCACCCTGCGCAGGAAACTCATTTCAGCCACTTGTACTCGCGACAATGTTCTTTTGTTGATGGTTCAAACCCTGCTCCGTCCCAGTCACACCACTGTAGACTGAATGAATATTGGATTCAGTTTAAAGCGCTCTGGGTTCCTACAAAAGCATCATATAAATCCAATCCATTATTATTAGCATCATTACTTCACACCAAAGTTCTAATAGTTTTGGATTTTTCATTATAGTTTAGTTTTATTTAGTTTGGACTTTTTTTCTCTAATTCAGTTAATTTTAATTCGTTTTTTGAGCAGGTTTGTTAGTTTTTATTAGTTTTCATTTTTCTATAAATGCTTAGTTTTAGTATTGATTTTAGTTTTTTCGTATCTTTTACCTTCTTTGCCGTCGTATTCACATAAATCTCAGACAGAACTCTGAATTCTCCCAATTCCATGTTTCCAGATAGAGAAGACCAGAAGACGACCATAAACCACAAGTGATGAGAAGTGACGGACCGTGAAGTGTCATATGATGCCGCTAGGTAAAATTGCTAGAGCGAAATAAATTGATTTCATATCAATCTGACATTGACAAAGATGAAAACAAAAGCAATTTTATCCATAATTTTTATATGTTTTAGTTAGTTTTGTAAGCACACAATACAGTTTCAGTTAGTTACCGTTTTTTCTTTTAATTCTAGTTTTTATTTATTTCAGTAAACAAAAATGTTTTTTCAATTCCAGTTTTCGTCATTTTGTTAGTTTTTGTTAATGATAATGATCTTGCTTCACAGTAGGTGAAGCAAGATCTGCACTAGAGCCCGATCGATATCGGATTTTTGGGGCCGATACTGATATTGGGGGCTAAAAAAAAGCTGATATCCAATATATTGGCTGATATCCGATATTGGCCGATAACCGATATATTGGCTGATATATGAAATAAGAACACTGATCTACACAGGATATAATAATCTTCTCAGATAATTGTGGACAAGTGGATTAACAGTTGCATAAATCTTTGTTTATCTCACAAAGATAATTTACACAACTTTCAAATGCAAACTATGCGATCACAAAAACAATTAGAGCAAAAATTATGACTGAGCACAAAATTCTGTTTTCTCTCACAAATGTGGATGTGTCTGCCTCACAGCATTACAACTTCCCATGTGGACTAAGGACTAAACTGAGCATGTGCAGAGTGAATTAGGTGAGTCCTAAGTTGTTCCTGATTGGAGCAACTGCAGTCATTACAACTGACCTGTGTTACAACTGTCCCCAGTCTCCCCTACAATATTAACACCCAGGCCTGCTGGCAGAATGAAACTGTGAGGGAGACAGGAAGTGCACGGACATGGAGGTGTGTGGGGGGGTGAATACTTCATAAGATGGGGCGGGGGGGTCCATGATTTTCGGAGTGGGGGGTTTAGCGGTCCATCCTTGTCAGAACTCACAGCAGCGTCCCGTGATGTTCGTTAGTGGTGGTGGTGGTGGGGGGATTAGCAGTCCATCCTTGTCCGTGCGAGTCGGAGGTGGGGAGGATAATGTGATTGTGTGTGTGTGGGGGTGGTAGCGTCATTGTCCGAGCAGGAGTGAAAGTGAAACTAACTCGCTTTACTGTTCCTCTAACTCTCCGGGCAGCGCACACACACACACACACACACACACAGGAACAGTGAGCAACAGAATCTCCGCACAGCAAAAAGTTAATACATCGGCTACATATTGGCCAATGTTAATTAATCAGTGAAACGCTATAATCGGCCTGATTAATCAGCTGGTTAATCGGTCGGGCTCTACTTTGCACACGTGAACCCTGATTAAATGTGCATCATATGAGATCAGTTTATTCATTTTGAGTTGAACGATTCAAACCTGTGTCCTCATAACCACATCTACTGACTCACAATATTGTGTAAAAACAGAACCAAGGCTCCTGTAGTCCAACAGCATATTTAAAGACATTAATTAACATTCGTTTGATCATTCAAGGTCAAAGGTCATGGCAGCAAATGAGTGTCTATATATGACTTCCGATCTATTTCTACAAGTAATTATATCAATACCTTCAACTGTTTTTAAGTTATAGCATTTAAAAATGTGTCCCATTATAAACCAAAATCAAATTATCAAGTCATACTGAGCAACGGTTTCGGAGTAGAAGATTCTTGAAAAACTGTTTATGGACAGACAGACGACAGCTGATCCCAGTAGTCCATCAGACCTTCAGGCTGTTGAACTAAAAACTGGTTTAAATACAAATAAGGGCAAAGATGGAGGCAGATACCATTAAAAGTACAAATGCCCCAGCCGTCATTATATGTACTGTAAGAAATGATGATGAATAATTCTACTGCAGGCTTAAACAAAGATTTACTGGGAAGAAAGTGAGGGTGAAAAGCCACCCAGCCTCAGAGTTTATGAGCTGTTTCTGCCAGTTTAACACTGGGATGGGCTGTTTCTGCCAGTTTAACACTGGGATGGGCTGTTTCTGCCAGTTTAACACTGGGATGGGCTGTTTCTGCCAGTTTAACACTGGGAATGAGAGAGTGATCATCCAAAGGACAGACGAGCAGAGGAAGGACTGATGAAATACTGAGCAACCATCAGAGCGTCCCAGCAGTGTGTGTGTGTGTGTGTGTGTGTGTGTGTAGGTGTGTGTGTGTGTGTGAGGATGCTCCAGGCTCACATGTGAAAACAATCGTCTCCCAGTGAAGGTTCGACTGACTCCACCATGTTACATTAACATGAAGATAAATGGAGCAATTAGAAGGTTTCACAACACACTAACAGACTGCTACTTGTCCTCAGTGTGTGTGTGTGTGTGAGTGTGTGTGTCCTCCACATCTGTGGATATTTATCACATCACCAAGAAGTGGAAAGAGAGATGAGTACGATGGAGAAAGAGAAAGAGGAATTAAATCAGAGTGATTGTGTTCTTTCAGTCGACCATGACTGGCGTTAGGACTAAAGGGACAATGTCGGAATTATCACCTCCTGGTCCTATGAGTCCACCAACAAGTCCACCTCTGTCCACCTCTGTCCACCTCTGTCCACCTCTGTCCACCTCTGTCCACTTCTGTCCATGTCACACAGGGCCAGCACATATCCGCTGTTACACCATCTCTATTTATCTTACAAAGCACAGCTAGGACAAAGGTAGGGGGTTTTATGATTTGTCATCAAAGCCAGTTCAGACCTCCATGGGTCCTCCTACCGTCTACAAAATAGAACCTTTTTCTTTGAACCCCACAAGGCCGTAGGTTATCAATAATGTACACGAAGCATCCCAGCAAACAAAAGTCAGTCTATAGGCCCAATCCCAATTCACCCCTTGGCCCCTCCCCCTTGGCCCTCCCCCTTAGCCCTACCCCTCCATTTTGTCCCTTGGCCCTTGCACTCCGCACTAACAGGCCAAACAGCCCCTCCCCCTTAACCCTTCTCCTCCAACTCATCGAGAATCAGGACACCCCTTGGCCCCTCCCCCTTAGCCCTACCCCTCCATTTTGTGCGTTTACATGAAGGGGTAGGGGTGTCCCGATTCTTGATGAGTCGAAGGGGAGGGGCTAAGGGGGAGGGGCTGTTTGGTCCTCGAACTGAGATTTTCCAGGACCACACGACAAACAGAGGGGTAGGAGAAATTTCCCATAATTCAGTTCCAATCATGGGTCAGATGGAGGTAAACAGACAAAAAGAGCAGCAGTGACCAAAGAAACGCACAAATGTACCGATTTACTAAACAACTGAATCATTCGATCGTCTGTTTAATGCTGTTTTAATGTGTTATAGATCGCATTTCTGTGCTTTATAGTGGATAGACGTACAAAGATGTCCAAAGATGACGGTTCCAGCTGCTGACTGCGTGGGAAACAACGTTCTAATAGTTTTGGATTTTTCATTATAGTTTAGTTTTATGTAGTTTTGAGTTTTTTTTTCTCTAATTCAGTTAGTTTTAATTCATTTTTAGAGCAGGTTTGCTAGTTTTATTAGTTTTCTTTTTTTTTTCTAAATGCTTAGTTTTAGTTTAGTTTTAGTATTAATTTTAGTTTAGTCATTTCTTTTCTCTTCTTCTCCATTGTATTCAAATAAATCCCAGACGGGACTCTGCTGCTTTCTCCCAACTTTAGTCTCCATGTTTCCAGGTAGAGTGGGGACCAGAAGACGACTGGAAACCACAAGCGAACACAAGTGACGGAGCAAAAAGTGTCGTATGGTGACAGCAGAGAAAATTGCTTGAGTGAAATAAATTGATTTCGTATCAATCTGACGTTGACAAAGATGAAAACGAAGGGAATTTTATCCATAATTTTTATCCGTTTTAGTCAGTTTTGTAAACACACAATACAGTTTCAGTTATAATTTTTTTTCTTTTAATTATATTTTTTATTTATTTCAGTTAACGAAAATGTTTTTTCAATTCTAATTTTCGTCATTTCATTAGTTTTTGTTGATGATAATAACCTTGGTGGGGAATTCTGTCACAAACAAAGTTAGAACATCTGTTTATAGTGATGTCGATGACTGATGATGACGGAACAGGTCTGGAGGGGTTGGACTAGAAAGGTTATTATTGTTATTAATTATATAAGGAGAAGGGGTGGTGTTTATAAGTTGTACTTCTTCTCACTCCTTTTCGACTGTGTGTTATGTCTTATGTTTAAGTGTTTTGTTTATTTATTTTCTTCTGGTTTGACATTCATATTGGAAATAAATACATCAATCAATCAGAGGTCTGGAAGAGTTGGACCATTTCATAGGGAATGTTTACACTACTCTTTGCAACTCTGTTTAAAGGGGTAGTGCCAAGGGGGAGGGGCCAAAGGGTGAAATGGGATTGGGCCATAATGTAAGAGGAAGTTATGTGGAAAAAGGAATAGACAACATTTCATTTTTAATGTTGCTAAGTTTATGATCCTTTTCAGTGTTTGCTTTGTTGTTTGTGCTCAACAGTAACAGTAAAACTGATGGACGGAGCAGACGGACAGGAGTCCTGCTGTCTGTGAAGATGAAGATGAAGGCAACAAAAGAGGTAAAAGCACTACGGCAGGGTGTCAAACTCATTTTAGTTCAGTTCCACATTCAGCTAAATCTGATCTGCAGTGGGCCGAACCAGTAAAATACTAACAGAATAATATAAAAATAATGTCAACTCCAAACTTTTCTCAATGTTTTACAGTGAAAAAAATAAAATTACATGATGAAAATGTTTGCATCTACAAACTGTCCTTTCAAACAATGTGAATAACATGAACAAACTGAAAAAAATAAGTGTAATTTTAACAATATTCTGCCTTGGTTTATCATTTACACGTGTACATTATAACTTCCAGATCACAGTGGATCTACAAACACACAAAACATTTAATAACAGACAGAATATTATTAAAACTGCACTTTTCTTAAGACATTTCAGGTTGTTCACATTTTTTCAGGTTGTTCAGAGTTTTTGTGAAATTATACTTTGTTTTAGTATAAATACATGAAAACATTTACGTTTACAAAGAGACAAATTTGGAGTTGTGAGTATTTATAGGTTATTATGAGATTGAATTGGTCTGAATGTGGAACCTGAACTGAAATGATTGTTCATATCTTCAGTGTAATTTTTGCATTTCACAGATTTATCCCATGGGCTGCTCTGGACCCTTTGGCCCGGGACGCAGGTTTGAAACCTGTGATCTATGGGAACGATTATTTTTTCTAAAACACGTTATGTGATGTCTGTCGTTACCAAGGTTATTATCGTTAACGAAAACTAACAAAATGACGAAAACTGCAATTGAAAAAACATTTTCGTTAACTGAAATAAATAAAAACTATAATTAAAAGAAAAAAAAAAGAAAACTAACTGAAACTGTACTGTGTGTTTACAAAACTAACGAAAATATATAAAAATTATGGATAAAATTCCCTTCGTTTTCATCTTTGTCAATGTCGGATTGATATGAAAGCGATTAGCAATTTTAGCTAGCAGCACCATACGACACTTGACGGTGCGTCACTTGTGGTTTCCAGTCGTCTTCTGGTCCCCACTCTACCTGGAAACATGGAGACTAAAGTTGGGAGAAAGCAGCAGAGTCCTGTCTGGGATTTATTTGAATACGACGAAAGAGAAGAAGAGAAAAGAGACGACTAAACTAAAATTAATACTAAAAGTAAACTAAAACTAAGCGTTTAGAAAAAAATGAAAACTAATAAAATCTAGCAAACCTGCTCTAAAAACAAATGAAAACTAACTGAATTAGAGAAAAAAAGTCAAAACTAAATAAAACTAAACTAGGATGACAAATCTAAAAATATTAAAACCTTGGTCGTTACAGAGGACACACGTGTGTTGGAAGGGTGACTGTGTTTTCGTCCTAATAGTCGACATGAAACTATTAAAAACAATGTGGTAGCAACAGTCAAACACATCACATCAAAAAATGAAAAACAGAACTAAACTGCATAGTGGGGATTTTAATGAATTACAAAAATTCAGGAACAACGTAGAGTCATCACTGGATAGAAAGTTAAATAAGGATTGTAACTTTTGACCTTGTGGAAGTTTTAGATCCAAACATTTGGAGAAAATATGGGAAGTCAAATTAAAACAGAGACAAAAAGCCGCATGAAAAGCTGCTGCTCGTAAAGGAATTATTAG
>NC_043974.1:3295888-3375888 GCF_902148855.1 Sphaeramia orbicularis | reverse complement strand
GAAATGCCAGCTTTCTCCTACAAGTCCTGTTCATGCATAAAAGATGTCATGGCCACAACCGTCCTGTGAGCTGTTTGACAATGAGGAAACCGAAACACGACTACAGAGTTCCACCTCAGATATAAGGAACAAGCTCCAGCACATCAAGATCGATGCAAGACACAACATGAGATGACTCCTTGAGGCACTGGTCGCTTTTCCATTGACCCTCAAACTGCATGAATATAACTTGTGCATAAAAATTTCCCTAATGGAAAAATGACAATTCCACCAAAACTCTTGTTTTTCACTGAACAGTTTTTATGCTTGCAAGAGGTAGTTTTTCAATCGTAACAAAATTGGTATATGACACAAAACTGCAATGAAAAGACCTTTTTTGTGCAACTAGAGTCACGTAAACTAAAAAACAGATGCTGAAGAAAGAAATCCCATTTGTCTAAAGGACACACCCACACTTTTAAAGGCTGCAAATTTACCCTCAAATTGTGCAAATATATAACTTGCGCATAAAAATTTGCCTGGTGGAAAAACCAGCAATGTTCTTTTATTTCATCATTGTTTTGCCACTTTAAGAGTCCATTAAAACTTTGACATCATGGTAATTGTACATTTGGGTCCCTAGGAGACATAAGATCAGTTTTCTTTTAGGTCTGAAACATTTTAATGAACCACTGTTCTACGGTAACAAAAACTCAATGGTTCTGATTATAGATAAATGATTATTAAACTCAATGGTTCTGATTATAGATAAATGATTATTAAACGCTATGGGACCTGATTTATGAACAGTGGTCAACGACGGGAGACAATTTTGATCTTGTTTGTGTCACCATTTACTCATATGCCATCCATCCTCTGAACAGTTTAGTCCTAATAGTCCCTTTTCCATTAACTCTCAAATGTAACTTGCGCATAAAAATTTACCTAATGGAAAAAATCTCGTTTTTTTTCTGAAAAGCTTTTCTTCTTGAAAGAGGTGTTTTTTTTGGGTGTAGCAAAATTGGTATATCACACAAACAGAAAGCCCTTTGAGTCCAACTAGAGTCACATGAACAAAAAAAAAAAAAAAATAGATGTTGATGGATGTTAGAACAAGAGAAGAAGAAGAGTTGAACCCAAACGTGTGTATGTGTGGACACACCAGGAAACCACATCAGTTTAGAATTTAGTTGGAGATAGAGGAGGAACCAGCATTCTAGATTCAAAACAACACAGATTTATGTTCCTGTTCATGGAAGGACACTGACATCTACCAGAATAAGACGAGTCAGTGAGTCGGAGGGGAAGACCTCTGTCGCAGCAGGTCTTCTAAAGGTGTGGGAGACTTTCGTGACCAATTTTTCATCAGATCTGTCCATCCTCAGTCATATCCTCACTTTCATGAATCTGTTCGTCTGTCTGTCATTCCTTAGCTGAATCTCTTCCTCATGGTGAACAGTTCCTTAGTTCCATCCACCACAAACAAACCATGTGTTTACAAACAGAGCCGGGAGGGAACTCAGGCATCTGAGGAATTTTGTCACAGCCTGCATTGTGGGAAACGGAGGTTTGTGCAGCCGCCTGCAGCAGCAGTGGCAGCACAACCATATGATATTATACGGATGAAACAAACATGACGCAGAAACGGCTGAAACATGGAAACGGCTGAAGGAATATGCATAGAGGGAAGGGAGCTCCTGCCGTTTGAGCGTTGTGTCTGTAGCAGCTGCTGCTGTCAGGTGGCTGCACGAACCTCCGCTTCCCACAATGCACGTCGCAACAAACTTACAAAGATGCCCGAGTTCCCTCCTGACTGTTTGGGTCTTTAATGGTTAAAGGTGGACGTTTGGGTCTTTAAGGGTTAAAGGTGGACGTTTGGGTCTGTAAGGGTTAAAGGTGGACGTTTGGGTCTGTAAGGGTTAAAGGTGGATGTTTGGGTCTTTAAGGGTTAAAGGTGGACGTTTGAGTCTAAAGGTTAAAGGTGGACGTTTAGGTCTTTAAGGGTTAAAGGTGGACGTTTAGGTCTTTAAGGGTTAAAGGTGGACGTTTGGGTCTTTAAGGGTTAAAGGTGGACGTTTGGGTCTGTAAGGGTTAAAGGTGGACGTTTGGGTCTTTAAGGGTTAAGGGTGGACGTTTGGGTCTGTAAGGGTTAAAGGTGGATGTTTGGGTCTTTAAGGGTTAAAGGTGGACGTTTGAGTCTAAAGGTTAAAGGTGGACGTTTTAGGTCTTAAGGGTTAAAGGTGGACGTTTGGGTCTTTAAGGGTTAAAGGTGGACGTTTGGGTCTTTAAGGTTAAAGGTGGACGTGTGGGTCTATGGGTTAAAGGTGGACGTTTGGGTCTTTAAGGGTTAAAGGTGGACGTTTGGGTCTTTAAGGGTTAAAGGTGGACGTTTGGGTCTATGGTTAAAGGTGGACGTTTGGGTCTATGGGTTAAAGGTGGACGTTTGGGTCTGTAAGGGTTAAAGGTGGACGTTTGGGTCTTTAAGGGTTAAAGGTGGACATTTGGGTCTTTAAGGGTTAAAGGTGGACGTTTGGGTCTATGGGTTAAAGGTGGACGTTTGGGTCTGTAAGGGTTAAAGGTGGACATTTGGGTCTTTAAGGGTTAAAGGTGGACGTTTGAGTCTAAAGGTTAAAGGTGGACGTTTAGGTCTTTAAGGGTTAAGGTGGACGTTTGGGTCTTTTAAGGGTTAAAGGTGGACGTTTGGTCTATGGGTTAAGGTGGACGTTTGGGTCTGTAAGGGTTAAAGGTGGACGTTTGGGTCTGTAAGGGTTAAAGTTGGAACGTTTGGGTCTTTAAGGGTTAAAGGTGGACGTTTGGGTCTGTAATGGTTAAAGGTGGACGTTTAGGTCTTTAAGGGTTAAAGGTGGACGTTTGAGTCTAAAGGTTAAAGGTGGACGTTTAGGTCTTTAAGTGTTAAAGGTGGACGTTTGGGTCTTTAAGGGTTAAAGGTGGACGTTTGGGTCTATGGGTTAAAGGTGGACGTTTGGGTCTTTGAGGGTAAAGGTGGACGTTTGGGTCTTTAAGGGTATAAAGGTGGACGTTTGAGTCTAAAGGTTAAAGGTGGACGTTAGGTCTTTAAGGGTTAAAGGTGGACGTTTGGGTCTTTAAGGGTTAAAGGTGGACGTTTGGGTCTATGGTTAAAGGTGGACGTTTGGGTCTTTAAGGGTTAAAGGTGACGTTGGGTCTATGGGTTAAGGTGGACGTTTGGGTCTGTAAGGGTTAAAGGTGGACGTTTGGGTCTTTAAGGGTTAAAGGTGGACGTTTGGGTCTATGGGTTAAAGGTGGACGTTTGGGTCTTTAAGGGTTAAAGGTGGACGTTTGGGTCTTTAAGGGGTAAAGGTGGACGTTGGGTCTATGGGTTAAAGGTGGACGTTTGGGTCTTTAAGGGTTAAAGGTGGACGTTTGGGTCTATGGGTTAAAGGTGGACGTTTGGGTCTGTAAGGGTTAAAGGTGGACGTTTGGGTCTTTAAGGGTTAAAGGTGGACGTTTGGGTGTATGGGTTAAAGGTGGACGTTTGGGTCTTTAAGGGTTAAAGGTGGACGTTTGGGTCTATGGGTTAAAGGTGGACGTTTGGGTCTTTAAGGGTTAAAGGTGGACGTTTGGGTCTTTAAGGGTTAAATGGTGACGTTTGGGTCTTTAAGGGTTAAAGGTGGACGTTTGGGTCTTTAAGTGTTAAAGGTGGACGTTTGGATCTTTAAGGGTTAAAGGTGGAACGTTGGGTCTTAAGGGGTTAAAGGTGGACGTTTGGGTCTATGGGTTAAAGGTGGACGTTTGGGTCTTTAAGGGTTAAAGGTGGACGTTTGGGTCTTTAAGGGTTAAAGGTGGACGTTTGGGTCTATGGGTTAAAGGTGGACGTTTGGGTCTTTAAGGGTTAAGGTGGAACGTTTGGGTCTTTAAGGGTTAAAGGTGGACGTTTGGGTCTATGGGTTAAAGGTGGACGTTTGGGTCTTTAAGGGTTAAAGGTGGACGTTTGGATCTTTAAGGGGTTAAGGTGGACGTTGGGGTCTTAAGGGTAAAGGTGGACTTTTGGGTCTATGGGTTAAAGGTGGACGTTTGGGTCTATGGGTTAAAGTGGGACGTTGGGTCTGTAAGGGTTAAAGGTGGACGTTTGGGTCTTTAAGGGTTAAAGGTGGACATTTGGGTCTTTAAGGGTTAAAGGTGGACGTTTGGGTCTATGGGTTAAAGGTGGACGTTTGGGTCTGTAAGGGTTAAAGGTGGACATTTGGGTCTTTAAGGGTTAAAGGTGGACGTTTGAGTCTAAAGGTTAAAGGTGGACGTTTAGGTCTTTAAGGGTTAAAGGTGGACGTTTGGGTCTTTAAGGGTTAAAGGTGGACGTTTGGGTCTATGGGTTAAAGGTGGACGTTTGGGTCTGTAAGGGTTAAAGGTGGACGTTTGGGTCTGTAAGGGTTAAAGGTGGACGTTTGGGTCTTTAAGGGTTAAAGGTGGACGTTTGGGTCTGTAAGGGTTAAAGGTGGACGTTTGGGTCTTTAAGGGTTAAAGGTGGACGTTTGGGTCTTTAAGGGTTAAAGGTGGACGTTTGGGTCTTTAAGGGTTAAAGGTGGACGTTTGAGTCTAAAGGTTAAAGGTGGACGTTTAGGTTTTTAAGTGTTAAAGGTGGACGTTTGGGTCTTTAAGGGTTAAAGGTGGACGTTTGGGTCTATGGGTTAAAGGTGGACGTTTGGGTCTTTAAGGGTTAAAGGTGGACGTTTGGGTCTTTAAGGGTTAAAGGTGGACGTTTGAGTCTAAAGGTTAAAGGTGGACGTTTAGGTCTTTAAGGGTTAAAGGTGGACGTTTGGGTCTTTAAGGGTTAAAGGTGGACGTTTGGGTCTATGGGTTAAAGGTGGACGTTTGGGTCTTTAAGGGTTAAAGGTGGACGTTTGGGTCTATGGGTTGAAGGTGGATGTTTGGGTCTGTAAGGGTTAAAGGTGGACGTTTGGGTCTTTAAGGGTTAAAGGTGGACGTTTGGGTCTATGGGTTAAAGGTGGACGTTTGGGTCTTTAAGGGTTAAAGGTGGACGTTTGGGTCTTTAAGGGGTAAAGGTGGACGTTTGGGTCTATGGGTTAAAGGTGGGCGTTTGGGTCTTTAAGGGTTAAAGGTGGACGTTTGGGTCTATGGGTTAAAGGTGGACGATTGGGTCTGTAAGGGTTAAAGGTGGACGTTTGGGTCTTTAAGGGTTAAAGGTGGACGTTTGGGTCTATGGGTTAAAGGTGGACGTTTGGGTCTTTAAGGGTTAAAGGTGGACGTTTGGGTCTATGGGTTAAAGGTGGACGTTTGGGTCTTTAAGGGTTAAAGGTGGACGTTTGGGTCTTTAAGGGTTAAAGGTGGACGTTTGGGTCTTTAAGGGTTAAAGGTGGACGTTTGGATCTTTAAGGGTTAAAGGTGGACGTTTGGGTCTTTAAGGGTTAAAGGTGGACGTTTGGGTCTATGGGTTAAAGGTGGACGTTTGGGTCTTTAAGGGTTAAAGGTGGACGTTTGGGTCTTTAAGGGTTAAAGGTGGACGTTTGGGTCTATGGGTTAAAGGTGGACGTTTGGGTCTTTAAGGGTTAAAGGTGGACGTTTGGGTCTTTAAGGGTTAAAGGTGGACGTTTGGGTCTATGGGTTAAAGGTGGACGTTTGGGTCTTTAAGGGTTAAAGGTGGACGTTTGGATCTTTAAGGGTTAAAGGTGGACGTTTGGGTCTTTAAGGGTTAAAGGTGGACGTTTGGGTCTATGGGTTAAAGGTGACGTTGGGTCTTTAAGGGTTAAGGTGGACGTTTGGGTCTTTAAGGGTTAAAGGTGGACGTTTGGGTCTATGGGTTAAAGGTGGACGTTTGGGTCTTTAAGGGTTAAAGGTGGACGTTTGGGTCTATGGGTAAAGGTGGACGTTTGGGTCTTTAAGGGTTAAAGGTGGACGTTTGGGTCTTTAAGGGTTAAAGGTGGACGTTTGGGTCTTTAAGGGTTAAAGGTGGACGTTTGGGTCTATGGGTTAAAGGTGGACGTTTGGGTCTTTAAGGGTTAAAGGTGGACGTTTGGGTCTTTAAGGGTTAAAGGTGGACGTTTGGGTCTATGGGTTAAAGGTGGACGTTTGGGTCTTTAAGGGTTAAAGGTGGACGTTTGGGTCTATGGGTTAAAGGTGGACGTTTGGGTCTTTAAGGGTTAAAGGTGGACGTTTGGGTCTTTAAGGGTTAAAGGTGGACGTTTGGGTCTTTAAGGGTTAAAGGTGGACGTTTGGGTCTTTAAGGGTTAAAGGTGGACGTTTGGGTCTGTAAGGGTTAAAGGTGGACGTTTGGGTCTATGGGTTAAAGGTGGACATTTGGGTCTGTAAGGGTTAAAGGTGGACGTTTGGGTCTTTAAGGGTTAAAGGTGGACGTTTGGGTCTATGGGTTAAAGGTGGACGTTTGGGTCTGTAAGGGTTAAAGGTGGACGTTTGGGTCTTTAAGGGTTAAAGGTGGACGTTTGGGTCTATGGGTTAAAGGTGGACGTTTGGGTCTATGGGTTAAAGGTGGACGTTTGGGTCTATGGGTTAAAGGTGGACGTTTGGGTCTGTAAGGGTTAAAGGTGGACGTTTGGGTCTTTAAGGGTTAAAGGTGGACGTTTGGGTCTGTAAGGGTTAAAGGTGGACGTTTGGGTCTTTAAGGGTTAAAGGTGGACGTTTGGGTCTATGGGTTAAAGGTGGACGTTTGGGTCTATGGGTTAAAGGTGGACGTTTGGGTCTGTAAGGGTTAAAGGTGGACGTTTGGGTCTTTAAGGGTTAAAGGTGGACGTTTGGGTCTTTAAGGGTTAAAGGTGGACGTTTGGGTCTTTAAGGGTTAAAGGTGGACGTTTGGGTCTATGGGTTAAAGGTGGACGTTTGGGTCTGTAAGGGTTAAGTTCAGATCTTTTAATATACTGTTTCTGAGGTCAACATTAAAAACTTCATCTCTCCTGAAAACCAAGTCCAAATTTTGCTCGATGACAAAAAACAGAATCAGTTGTGATGGCAGAGTTTCATGACCAGTTCGCAGCATGAAAACACAAACTCCTTCCATTTGATCGGTAAACTCATGTGAAGTTGTGTGTTCTGGTGGATATTTGGGGAGTGGCTCTGGTTAGCCTTGGTGCTCGTTGGCCTTCAGATCTTTCCTAACCCAGGCTCAGTTGCATGTCTTTGGCCTACGCTGTCTTTCACTGCCTTTTCTCTCTAATGATAAACAAAAATGCCATAAAACTAATCCTCATGAAAAGCAGCGACATCAAAAAATCTGGGCTTAAACAAGCACCGCTGTGTTGTGCCCCGGGTTTGG
The DNA here is from genome assembly GCF_902148855.1 of Sphaeramia orbicularis. NCBI lineage: Eukaryota > Metazoa > Chordata > Actinopteri > Kurtiformes > Apogonidae > Sphaeramia > Sphaeramia orbicularis. The sequence goes on along the minus strand of NC_043974.1, from coordinate 3,368,648 downwards.
AATTCTGTCCACATGTTCCCATTTGATCCCTGTTATTGCAGTCACTGAAACACAAATCCCAGCAACATTCCCACAACCACATGACTACAAGTGCCTGGGGTCATATAGAAAAAGAAATGGTGTGTATGATTTTGTGTGTGTGTGTGTTGTACGTCGGTCTGCATCTATGTGCGTGCTTGTGTCGACTCAGACAGTGTGTGTGTGGATGCTTTTAACTCTTTGAGCGGTGGGATGAGCAGACGTGGGCCCTCTGGATGAGATGGGCCTCCTGGATGAGATGGGCCCTCTGGATGAGATGGGCCCTCTGGATGAGATGGGCCTCCTGGATGAGGTGTTTCAGACCAAGGTTAGAGTAGTTTTAGATTTTTCATTATAGTTTAGTTTTATTTAGTTTTGACCTTTTTTTCCCCCTCTAATTCAGTTAGTTTTAATTTGTTTTTACAGCAGGTTTGCCAGTTTTTATTAGTTTTCATTTTTTTCTAAATGCTGAGTTTTAGTTTAGTTTTAGTTTTAACCCTTTCATTCATACTGGTCACTCCAGTGGACAGTTATTCTACAGCTGTTCTCTTGTATATTCATGGATTTGTTGTATTATTTGCATATCAACCAACATAGTGGACACTAATGCATCATCACATACACTGCAATTCATACCATTACTTTAACTTTCCTGCTCTTGATGAGCCTGATCTGCAGGAACATATGAGTGGAAATCAATTGCTAATTGTTATTAGACTGTAAATAACAGTTTGTTTGTTTTTTTGCTAAACAAAAAGGTGTTTTTGTTTTTTTTGCATATTATCTGAGTGAGTAATAGCTAGTATTATAGTATGTTAAAATGTGAGAAAACATCAGATTAGCAGCATTCAAAATGTTTTTTTCATAGTTTTCACACAGTATGTCAGTAAATGCATGTTTCTTTCTTCAAAAATGTCATTTTTAATCTGTTATGTTGTTTGTACATGCAGCCTGTGCTGCTACTAGAAATGCACTCGGAGAGCGCAGACCTCCGCCAAGGCAGATCAGTGCCCCCCCCCCCCCCCCCCAATCACCACCAAAATTTAATCATTTATTCCTTGTGCCGGTATCAACATTTCCTGAAATTTTCATCCAAATCTGTCCATAACTTTTTCAGTTATCTTGCACACGGACAGACAAACAGACGTTTTATTACCTCCTTGGCGGAGGTAATAAAACGCATGGTGTCCAGTTGAGTGGACTTTTTTGTAACTCCATAAAAAATTGGTTCATAAAAATGTTCATTCACACTGTTTTTTGTCATGCCTAAAGAGGAATAAAAACACTAACACTAAAAATCTAGATTAAGGTTCTCATAACTCATGCATGAAAGGGTTAATTTTAGTTTTTTTTTAATATCTTTTCTCTTCTTCTCTGTCGTCGTATTCAAATCAATCCCAGACAGGACTCTGCTGCTTTAGTCTCCATGTTTCCAGGTAGAGTGGGGACCAGAAGACGACTGGAAACCACAAGTGACGGACCGTCAAGTGTCGTATGGTGTCAACAGATAAAATTGCTTGAGGGAAATAAATCGATTCGAATCAATCCGACATTGACAAAGATGAAAACGAAAGGAATTTTATCCATAATTTTTTATCTGTTTTAGTTCGTTTTGTAAACACATAATACAGTGTCAGTTATCATTTTTGCTTTTAATTATAGTTTTTGTTTATTTCAGTTAACAAAAAATGTTTTTACAATTCTAGTTTTCGTCATGTCGTTAGTTTTCGTTAATGATAATAACCTTGTTTTATACCTCAGCTCCAGCTCCGCACACAGGCTTTTGATGCTGTAAAATAAAATATGAAATGGAAACAGAAAGATAATTGTCAGAATTCCAGTATTTTTATTTGTTTACTACCAGACCTGTTATGGTCTAGTATAGTTTCTAATGATGGACTGAAATAGTGGATGAACTAAAACAGGGCTCCCAGACTCCTGAAAAAAATGAAATTTCTTTAGAAAAATCACTTCTCATTAGTCCATGTGCATTCTGGATCAGATCTACAAAGACACTAAACACTGAGGAACAGGAAGAAAAGAGTTCAAACTGGACTGAATTTTCTTTAGACATTTCAGGTTGTTCATATTTGTTCAGGTTATTCACATTTTATTGTTTCAGGATAGTTTGTAAATGAAAATATTTTCAGAATTTAATGTTAATTTTTGCACCAAAACAAAGAAAAAAATGTGAAGTTGTTACTATTTATAGACACAGTGTGATATTTTTTTCACATCAAACCAAGAAGAAAATCTGGAGTCATTATTTTTTGTAAGTTATTGTGTTATTATTTTACTGGAGTCCAGGGGTGTCAAACATGTGTCCCGGGGCCCAAATGCATTCCACCAAAGGTTCCAATCCGGCCCCTGGGATGAATTTACAAAGTGTATAAATTCCACAGTCCAGGCTGTGGAACTTATTTTAGTGTCGGTTCCACATCCAGACCAATCTGATCTACAGTCAAATAATAACAGCAGAAGAACCCACAAAAAAGAATGACTGCAGATTTACTACTGGGTTTGATGTGAGAAAAATATTAAATTATGCCTGTAAATAATGACAATGTCAAATGTTTATCTTTGTTTTAGTGCAAAAAATAACATTAAATTATGAAAATATTTACATTTACAAACTACCCTGAAACAGTAAAACCTGAACAACTATGAACCACCTGAAATGTCTAAAGAAAATTCAGCTCAGTTTGAACTCTTTTCTTCCTGTTCCTCAGTGTTTAGTGTCTTTGTAGATCTGATCCAGAATGCACATGGACTAATGAGAAGTGGAGGAAGAATATTGTGAAAATTGTACTTATTTTTCTTAAGAAATTTCAGTTTTTTCAGGTTATTCACATCTTTGTTGTTTGGATAATTTATAAAAATAAGTATTTTCATAATTTAATTGTTTTTTTTTTTTCCACTAAAACAAAGACAAACATTTGGAGTTGTCATTATTTATAGGTTATTTTGTTATTATTCGACTGTAGATCATATTGGTCTGTATGTGGAACCTGAACTAAAATGAGTTCCACAGCTTTGACTGCGGAATGTTTGCACTTTGTAAATTCATCCCACAGGTCGGATTGGAACCTTTGGTGGGACCCATTTGGCCCCCGGAACTCATGTTTGACACCCCTGAACTAAATGAAAATAATGGAATAATGGCAGGAAAGTCAGACGCTCACAAAGGCTAGCAGTGTTCCACATGTGGGAGCTGAATGTCTTCGTAACAGTTTGTGTGGAAACACCAGAGCTCTTCCCAGTGGACCCCAGTACTGGACTAACTGGTTGACTGTGGTCATTAAACAGACAGTCCAAAGGTGAACTCTGTGTCACTGAGCAGAACTGAACAGTGATGGTCCGAGCAGAGCCAAAACACAAACCCGGCTCAGGACCAGACCTTCCTGGACCCTGCTGGGCGGTGGACTCAATAAAACCCTTTAAAATGTGAGCGTGCTCAGTGGAGGCCGCGGTCAGATCCCAGTTCAGACGCACATCACTGCTCTGTGGATCTGCACCGTCAAACCCCAACACTGTGGTTTGTCAACATGGAGGTGGGTCCTGCACACATATTAAAAAATAAACTTTATTAAGAACCAAGGTTAGAATAGGTTTTTCATTCTAGTTTAGTTTTATTTAGTTTGGACTTTTTTTTCTCTAATTCAGTTCGTTTTAATTCGTTTTTAGAGCAGGTTTGCAAGGTTTTATTTATTTATTTTTTTCTAAATGCTTAGTTTTAGTTTTAGTATTAATTTTAGTTTAGTTGTCTCTTTTCTCTTCTTCTCTGTGCTCCTATTCAAATCAATCCCAGACAGGACTCTGCTGCTTTAGTCTCCATGTTTCCAGGCAGAGTGGGGACCAGAAGACGACTGGAAACCACAAGTTAAATATCATATGATGCCACTAGAGTGAAATAAATCGCTTTGGTATCAGTCCGACATTGACAAAGACGAAAATGAAGGGAATTTTATCCATAATTTTTATCCGTTTTAGTTAGTTTTGTAAACACACAATACAGTTTCAGTTAGTTACTGTTTTTTTTCTTTTAATTATAGTTTTTATTTATTTCAGTTAACAAAAATGTTTTTTCAATTCTAATTTTGGTCATTTTGATAGTTTTCGTTAACGATAAATATCTTGATAATTACTAATCAGTGTTTTGTGTACAGCTCCACCTTTTCCTGATTCAGGTTGTACAAGTATAGAGGACAAAAGCCTACTGCTGGCACTCTGGGTGGAATTAGGATGGATAACAGCTGATAGCTGCACCGTGGACATGAGAAAGGCTGTTAGAAAATATCGGTTCTGCACGATATTTCATTTCATGATACAGTATCGATATTATAAAGTACTGTATCGATGTTTTTAGGCATTTATTCAAATGCAGATATTGTGGAGGTTTATTTTAGTTTTTTGGTTTTCTTTATTATTTATATTTTTTTTATTATTATTTAACCCTTTCATGCATGAATTATGAGAACTTAGTCAAGATTTTTTTTTTCCCTGACTGTTTTTATTCCTATTTAGGTATGAAAAAAACAATGCGATTTAAATTTTTTTAATGAACTTATTTTTCATGGAGTTACAAAAATGTCTAGTCAGCTGGACACTATGTGTTTAAGTTTTGAAGCAAAGAAACATGTACTGAAAACCCACCATCAGAAAGTGATAAACTGTGTGAAAACTATGAAATAAAAACATTTTTCTTGCAGCTAATCTGATGTTTTCTCACATTTTATCATACTCTAATACTAAATATTACTCACTTCATGGAGATAATATGCACAAAAAAAAAACTTTTTGTGTAAGAAAACTGTTAATTACAGTCTAATAACAATTAGCAATTGATTTACACTCAAACATGTTACTGGGTCAAAACACAGTAATGTCCCGTCAAAGAGCGAACTTTAATTGATTGCCATTCCAACATTTATTCAATAAAATGTGAGTCATTTAGCAACTCTAATCTGTCAGATTGTCTCTAAAATGTCCCGTCAGAGAGATTTCGAATACCGTGTTTTGACCTTATTGCAGACCAGGTTTATCAAGGACAGCAAAGTTACAGTAATGGTATGAATTGAAATGTATGGGATGATGCAAAAGTGTCCACTGTGTTGGCTGATACGCAAATAAAACAACAAAACCCATGAATATACAAGAGAAGAGCTGGAGAAGAACTGTCCACTGGAGTGGCCAGTATGTATGAAAGGGTTAACACTGTTTTATTAAATAATGGTTATTTCATTCATCCTAAAAGCACTTTTTCTGTCTGAGAGGCAGATGTTCGTTCCTTTGTTGGGATTGAACTCAAATCCTGTTCTGATGTTAGTTGTGAACAAATAGAATCTGAACATTTGAACAGGATCTGAAACTGGAATGTCTGTAAAACAGAATTTCAGTTTGAACACAGTTGGAACATTTGCTGATAGAACATTAGATCCTGTTGGGATCAAATAAAAACGCGTTTAGTATTTGTGCAGATTTATGATGGAATTAAACTCTTCCAGGAAATAATCATTTTCAAAAAGGAAACAAACAATTGCCTTTTTAACAGTATCGTGATATATCGTATCATAATCCTAGTATTGTGATTTGTATTGTATCACCAGATTCTTGCCGATACACAGCTCCAGACATGAGGGGTTAGAGTTTGTGTTTGTGGCCGGTAGAACGTCCTCATGCTTTTTTACACTGACATGAGCGGACCCACTGCACACACACTTCTCCAGGGATATTCCAAAATACAAAGGCTTTTATAAGAGGAATACAGTGGCCTTTGTGAACTCTGTCTAATGTCCTCCAGTCCTTCACACACAGACATGGCTGCTCCGTTCACACATGCTGCTGTAATAATCTGAGGGTGAATAAAGGCTTTTTATTGAGCTCTAATGATGTGTTCACTCTGAGCAGCGCTGTAACAGTGACACAGAACAGAGAGCTGGCACCCAGGCTGGCCTTTAGCTGGTGACTCACACACACACACACACACACACACACACACGCACACACACATACATACATGCACATGTGTTACAGTGAGTCGCTGACCTTCGTCTGACAGTCTGTCAGTAGACAAGTGGGAAAAGTCATGTCTCCCACACTGTTACCATAAAGTCAACATCCTCTTTTTTGTACTTTCAAACTTTTCATATGTTTGTAAAAAAGAACAGGGGTGTAAAAGTCTCTGTGGGTGAATTAAACAGGATTAGGAGATGGCCAAGTCTTAGGTGACAAACTAATGAGCCTGTAACACTGACAGTCAGAGGTGTGTTCAGTGGAAACCAGGATGACCTCTGGTGGAACAAGTCGCTTTTCCATTGGACATCTGCACAAAACTTTACTGATATTCACTAGGGATGCACCGATCCGATACCAGTATTAGGCATTGGCTCCGATACTCAGTGTGTGTACTTGTACTCGTAAAAGTAATCTGATACAACTGCACCGATACCACTTACGGCCGTGTGACATTCCCAGTTCAGTGCAGCAGGGACGAGGAGGAGGAAGAATGTGTGTGAAGAGTGTGGAGATTGAACCAAATAAATGACGGTGATAAAAGTAACACTGACTGACAGTACCGTTCCAGACACAGACAGATACAGACGCAGTTCTGTCCGTCCTCTGCGTACATTCCATCTGTTTTCCAGGTCCAGGTGGGAGGAGTACCCAGATACCAGCGGAACTGTGGAGGTAGAGGATCTGTTCAAAGAGCCACTGTGTGAGTTAGAGAAAAACTACTGACACATGTAGGACAACTACCCAGGACTGGACCGGTTTACATCCTACTGATAATACTATGGAGGTACGGAGCGGTGCGGACCACCGCCAGCAGAAGTGAAAACTGTTATGGAAAAATAATACTCTACTAATTCGTCTTCAATAAAGAAGGGAAAGTTCAAGCGTTCAGTGTCAAAGAAAACACTTTATTTGGAGCTCCAAGAAAGAGATACCCCTCAGACAAAAGACTGAGACGGTCTGGGCCCAAAAACACAAACCACACTGTAGTCTTCTGTCTCCCATGAGAAAATGAGGATGTGTGGAAAGTGTTTTGGTTAGTGTCAGGAACTGAGAGATGAGACCGCTGTGAGAAATCTTCTCTATTCTACTCAGGTGTTGGCCTGGCCTTCTACTGTGGACACAACACAGAACAAGTCAAAATGTCTGAAATAAAGTTAGAAGCCTATATGATATATGAAATACATGCAAATATATATGAATATATATGGATACAAGTAATTTAGCCAGTACAGAACCAAACTTCTGGCTCATTTCTCTTTTCTCTTCCTGCTGAAGCTAAACTTTTAAACCTTACCAGAGAAAACGCTACAACATTAGTATCACAGTAGTGTTCCCTCTGTCATCTCCAGGTTTGTTATTACAGACTTTCTTCTTCTTCTTCATTAAACTTTCCTCTTCTTTGTGGTATTTGTCCAGTATGGTTAATTCAGAGCGGTGCCCCCTGGTGGATTAATTGACAAACGCTCATTCCAACACATTAAATGTCAGTAGCAGCACTTTGTTCCAGTCAGACTAATGACAACGACAACTAGAAGCATTCGGAGAGCGCAGACCTCCACCAAGGCTGATCAGTGCCGCCCCCCCGTGGGCCCCCCCACCCCCGATCACCACCAAAATTTAATCATTTCTTCCTTATCCCATTTCCAACAAACCCTGAAAATTTCATCCAAATCTGTCCATAACTTTTTGAGTTATGTTGCACACTAACAGACAGACAAACAAACAGACAGACAAACAAACAAACAAACAAACAAACAAACAAACAAACAAACCAACAAACCAACCCTGGCAAAAACATAACCTCCTTGGCGGAGGTAATAAAGCACATTTACAAAAGGAACTAACAACTGGAATGGGATTATTAAGGACTCGTATCAGTACTCGGTATCGGCAAGTACTCAAATATAAGTAATCGTACTCAGTCTGGAAAAAAGTGGTATTGGTGCATCCCTAATATTTACTAAATGTTGAAAAAACAGAAGTGCGGATTGTCGGCTTTTCCATTAAACCACAAATGCCATGATTTGTTTATTTATTGCCATGAAGCGTCAGTGTCAGTCCTTCCATGAACATAAATCTGTGTTGTTTTGAATCTAGAATGCTGGTTCCTCCTCTTATCTCCTACTAAATTCTAAACTGATGTGGTTTCCTGGTGTGTCCACACATACACACACGTGTGGGTTCAACTCTTCTTCTTCTCTTGTTCTAACATCCACCAACATCCATTTTTGTTTTTTTTTTTTCCATGTGACTAGTTACGTAAAAAAGGTCTTTTCCATTACAGTTTTACATGACTCTCCAATATCGCTATGCGCACAAACCTATACATTTAAAAGTGAGTTTTGGTGGCAGTCATTTTTCCATAAGGCAAATTTTTATGCACAACTTACATTTGCACAGTTTGAGGGTCATACTGATGAACTGATAAAATGACTAGAAAAACATCCTGAAAACTGTTGTGGATTGTTTGTATTTTTAAGCTAATGCTATAGCTACATAAATCATTATTTTCATGTTAATGTTCTTGTATATTCTCAGTATAGAAACAGTTCTTTTGCCGAGTATTTCCTGGCTATTTTGGTGCTTTTTACCTCCACCAGTGAAATAATGCCACGATTCACATGTGTACGTGGTTTGTTTTTCATCAGAATTGTGCAACAAATACTCCACCTATTTAACATAAAACTTGGAACCAAGGTTATTATCGTTAACGAAAACTAACGAAATGACGAAAACTACAAATGAAAAAACATTTTCTTTAACTGAAATAAATAAAAACTATCATTAAAAGGAAAAAAAAACGGTAACTAACTGAAACTGTATTATGTGCTTTTAAAACTAACTAAAACGGATAAAAATTATGGATAAAATTCCCTTCATTTTCGTCTTTGTCAATGTCGGATTGATACGAAAGCAATTTATTTCACTCAAGCAAATTTTAGCTAGCGGCACCATACGACACTTCACGGAGAATACGACGGAGAAGAAGAGAAAAGATACGACAAAACTAAAACTAAACTAAAACTAAGCATTTAGAAAAAAAAGAAAACTAATAAAAACTAGCAAACCTGCTCTAAAAATGAATTAAAATGAACTGAATTAGAGAAAAAAAAGTCACAGTTAAATAAAACTAAGCTATAATGAAAAATCCAAAACTATTAGAACCTTGCTTGGAACAGGGGTGGAGCACAGACCAAGGAGCTGTAAATATGACACGATAACTGAACACTGAGGTTTGGTTTTAGAGCACGCACTCACTCATTCACTCACTCACTCACTCACTTTCTGGATCCTTTAGTCTCCATGTTCATCAGCGTCAGTGAAATCCATAATGATGCAGTTTTGAGATGATAAATGAGTAACAAGACAGGAAACTATTTTATAAGGCAATATATTACAGCGATAAAACATGACCAGGGTGTTTTCTGTCGTTTATTTGAATCAAGTTTCACTGGTTTTATTGTGTTTGGACAGTTGTCAACTTGTAATTACACTTGAGTCCACCACAGTCCTGTTGAGGAGCTGGTCTTTATCTGGTCCCAAACAGGCCCTGGAGCTGTTCATGTGTGGTCGGAATGTGATGGAACCCTGGAGCTGTTCATGTGTGGTCGGAATGTGATGGAACCCTGGAGCTGTTCATGTGTGGTCGGAATGTGATGGAACCCTGGAGCTGTTCATGTGTGGTCGGAATGTGATGGAACCCTGGAGCTGTTCATGTGTGGTCGGAATGTGATGGAACCCTGGAGCTGTTCATGTGTGGTCGGAATGTGATGGAACCCTGGAGCTGTTCATGTGTGGTCGGAATGTGATGGAACCCTGGAGCTGTTCATGTGTGGTCGGAATGTGATGGAACCCTGGAGCTGTTCATGTGTGGTCAGAATGTGATGGAACCCTGGAGCTGTTCATGTGTGGTCAGAATGTGATGGAACCCTGGAGCTGTTCATGTGTGGTCAGAATGTGATGGAACCCTGGAGCTGTTCATGTGTGGTCGGAATGTGATGGAACCCTGGAGCTGTTCATGTGTGGTCAGAATGTGATGGAACCCTGGAGCTGTTCATGTGTGGTCAGAATGTGATGGAACCCTGGAGCTGTTCATGTGTGGTCGGAATGTGATGGAACCCTGGAGCTGTTCATGTGTGGTCAGAATGTGATGGAACCCTGGAGCTGTTCATGTGTGGTCAGAATGTGATGGAACCCTGGAGCTGTTCATGTGTGGTCAGAATGTGATGGAACCCTGGTCCAACCTGATCACCAGGTGTATTAAACAAGTCTGAGCTGAAGGCCTCTGGTAACCAGAGCTGCATTGCATTGTGGGAAGTAGAGATGTAACGATTACAGATTTTGGTGCTACGATTATTGTCAGAGAAATAATCATGGTTTCGTGTTTACTCCGATTATTTTGCACAAATTCCTTTCACAGCAGTACTTATTAGGGCTGTCCCTTTTTACTTGAACTTGGAACATTCGTTGCAGCATGAGGTGAACAGTTCAAACTCAGCCTGTACTTACCTGTGTGAATGTGGGCTGTAGTCTGTACAGGTGCATCAGGAGGGCTGTGTATCAGCAAGAATCTGGTGATATCATACAAATCACAATACTGGGATCACGGTACGATATATCACAATATATCATGATACTGTTAAAAAGACAACTTTTTATTTTTCTTTTTTTAAATGATTATTTCCTTGAGGAACTGAATTACACCAAAAATCTGCACAAATACTAAACACATTTTTATTTGATCCCAACAGGATCTAATGTTATATCACAAAATGTTCCTGTGTTCAAACTGAAATTCTGTTTTCCAGACATTCCAGTTTCAGATCCTGTTCAAATGTTCAGATTCTATTAGTTCACAACTAACATCAGAACAGGATTTTTGTGCATTATTTAACCCTTTCATGCATGAATTATGAGAACCTTAGTCAAAAATTTTTTTTTCTTGAGTGTTTTTATTCCTCTTTGGGCATGAAAAAAACTATGCAGTAGAATTTTTTTATGAACGTATTTTTCATGGAGTTAAAAAAATGTCCACTCAGCTAGACAATTTTTAACTCCATGAAAATTTAAATAATTAGTGTAAAATATAGTTTGTCATCTTTTCACGGTCATCAGATATGACCCATTTGGACGTTCAGAGGCTTTGTAGTTACCGTGGAAACACCGTCATCTTCTCCAACATTGATTCCCCAGTAAAACCCATGGAGTTGGATCAGTGACAGTGGATGGACACACTCGAATAATGAGAGATTTGCTGAAAAAGTCTTTTTTTTCTTTTTTCCCTGATTCTGATTTAATAACCTTTGAAATTACTCTGAGCTTCAGTGAACATCAACATGATCAACAGATTAATAAGTGTTAAATAATAATAAAGAAAATATAAAAAAAAACATTCATTCATTTTCTGAACCCGCTTTATCCTCACTAGGGTCACGGGGGTTGCTTGGAGCCTATCCCAGCTACATAGGGGCGAAGGTGGGGTACACCCTGGACAAGTCTCCAGTTCATCGCAGGGCTGAACATATAGAGACAAACAATCACTCTCACATTCACACCTATGGGCAATTTAGATTAACTAATTAACCTATCAGTGCATGTGTTTGGATGGTGGGAGGAAGCCGGAGTACCCGGAGAGAACCCACGCAGACACGGGGAGAACATGCAAACTCCACACAGAAAGGTCCCACCCCCTGTCGACTGGTGTTGGAATCGAACCCAGGACCTTCTGTCTGTGAGGCACCAGTGCTAACCACTGCACCACCGTGTCGCCCTATAAAAAAACAAAAAAACTAAAATGAACCTCCGCCATATCTGCATTTGAATAAATAACTAAAAATATTGATACAGTACTTTTTAATATCCATACAGTATTGTGAAATGAAATATCACGATATATTGCAGAATGGATATTTTCTTCCACCCCTATTCATCAGACTGTTTAATGCAGTTTCCTTTGTGATCAGACAGAGTGTTTACTGCGTCAGTTCACAGTTCACCCTTCTGACGCCTGTCTGACAGTCTGAACTGCAGAAGAACGGCCTCATCTCCTCCAGCTGTGCAGACACACTGGTGTGAATGGGACGGACAACGGGAGCCTGAAGCTGCACAGATGACAGAACACTCAGGAAGCGGGGAGGCAGAACCCATGGTTTATCATGTATACGTTGTGCAGTGGCAAAATAAAACTGAAACACTTTATTCTGAGGCTGGAGCACCGATATGGGGTGGGAGGGGTAAACATGACAACAGGCAGTATAACAGAAGCCATGCCGGACGTTCAAAGTGTGTTAAGATTCACTTTCTGTTTTCAGTAGATACAGAGCCCCCCCCCACCCCCCCACTGGTCTCCTTCACTGTACAGAAAACGTTTGGAAAATGTATGAACTGAAGACCCCTGTACTGAAAACATACTGAACCAAAATGTTTCTGTACACTTACACCCCTAGTGGGAGGTAGCAGGGTACACAGATAGTACCAGGTCATGTCCTGTTACAACAGCGTCTGTGTTTGAGTGTATCCTTATTATCAGGGCTGTGTATCAGCAACAATCTGAGGATACAGTACAAATGACAATACTAGGATCATGATACTGTTAAAAAGGCAATTTTTTTATTGGTTTTGTTTCTTTTTTGAAAGATTATGTCCTGGAAGAATTGAATTACATCAGAAATCTGCACAAATACTAAACACATTTTTATTTGATAAGAACAGGATCTAATGTTCTATCACAAAATGTTCCTGTGTTCAAACTGAAATTCTGTTTTCCAGACATTCCAGTTTCAGATCCTGTTCAAATGTTCAGATTCTATTAGTTCACAACTAACATCAGAACAGGATTTGAGTTCAATCCCAACAAAGGAACGAACATTATTGAATAAAAGAGTGTGAAAGAATAATAAAATACAAACAAAAAAGAAAAATAAAGAAACTTAATTGAACCTCCACAATATCTGCATTTGAATAAATACCTAAAAATATCGATACAGTACCTTTTAATGTCGATACAGTATTGCAAAATTAAATATCACGATATATTGCAGAACCGATAATTTCTAACACCCCTACTTATTAATTCACAGTTTCCATTTATGTCTGCGTTACTGTCTGAGTCTGATGATGCTGCACATTGGTCAACATTTGTTTTTAAAGGTCCCGTATTATGCTATTTTTCAGTCACGTCATATAGGTCTCAGAAGCCCAAAAACATAGTATTTAAGTTTGTTCGCCCCAAAATCATCCTTTTTTCGGAGTTTCAGCGGTCGAAAAAGTCACTCTCACCAGCCCTCCTCAGAACAGGCTGTTTCTGGGCCTGCTTCCGGGTATGCAAATGAACGCATCTGTCCACGCCCACTCCCCCTCCCCTCTCTGGGAGAGGACGCAGCTTCCGCTAGCGGTACTACGCGCTAATGTTGACTGTGAAGCCATGGCTCTCTCGTCTACAATACACATGTCTCAGACAGAACGTCTTTCCAAACACTGGCTTTCTTTGCCTTGAGGCGTGATTGAGCCCCGACGGAAAACGGCGGTGTTGTGTCGGGTTCGTGGACCTGACACGGAAAGACGCCTGCCGCCACTAATGCAGGCAGCTGCTAACAAGCTTCATGCTAACTATACTGACGCCAACCACAAAAGGCCCGTGTTCACAGTAGTTCTGTTCAATGTCTCTGGATATTATCAGCTCTTGCATGTTAACGGGGACGCAAACGTTAGCAGCAGTAACCGAGCTATGTTAGCTGCCATGCTAACGTTAGACGTACACATCAACACCCACCAGCTTATCCGTAATGTAGGGTTATGCAGTAAAGATACAAAAAATGAGTAGAACTTACATCTCCCACACTTGTACTTGGGTCACGAAGCTGTTGGTACTGCGTCCTTCTTGATTCGGAGTCTTTGTGCTAAGCCGCAGCTGTATGGGCCCATGTTCGAAAAACACTCGTCCGTGAAATGCCGGGCACACACATACAAGCGTTTGGGAATGTTGTTTGGTCCATGACCATCACAGATATAATCCAGACGCTTTTTACGGAGAGGCTCAGAAGTGGGGAGCAAAAATAAACTCTGGTGTTGGTGTGTGCAGCCAACAACACCACAACTTGCGTGTCTCGCCTTCGCCATGTTTGTTGTCCAAGAGGTACTTTGCCAGGGCGGGGCTCGCTTTGCGAGGGTGGGGGCACAGTCAGGGGGAGGAGTTAAATCCGCTTATGTCGTCATAAACGGAGCCAACTCAAACTCGGCCGTTTGAGCATGTTCACAACATGTGGTGTAGCAAGGCAGGAGGAAACAGACAGTTTTCACATTCTAACCTCATAATGAGGCGACTGCAACACACACTACTGTAAGAAAACTGTCACAACGTCAGATTTGCATAATACGGGACCCTTAAAAGTGGTCTGTGTATAAACTGATCCCTGAGTACATGTCATGTACTTTACCCTTTAAAAAATCTGAAGTTCAGTAAAAGAAGGATAAAGTGACTACCCCAGCAGCAGACTGGACTCATCCAGCTCCTACAGTCATACAAGTTTCCAGACTAAAAAAGCTGTTTTCACCCAAGGTTCTAATAGTTTTGGATTTTCATTCCAGTTTAGTTTTTTTTAGTTTTGACTTTTTTTTCTCTAATTCAATTAGATTTAATTAGTTTTTAGAGCAGGTTTGCTAGTTTTTATTAGTTTTCATTTTTTTCCTAAATGCTTAGTTTTAGTATTAATTTTAGTTCAGTCGTCTCTTTTCTCTTCTTCTCTGTCGTCGTATTCAAATCAATCCCAGACAGGACTCTGCTGCTTTAGTCTCCATGTTTCCAGGCAGAGTGGGGACCAGAAGACGACTGGAAACCACAGTGAACACCAGTGACATCAAGTGTCATATGGTGACAGCACAGAAAATTGCTTGAGGGAAATAAATTGATTTCGTATCAATCCGACATTGACAAAGATGAAAACGAAAGGAATTTTATCCATAATTTTTATCTGTTTTAGTTCGTTTTGTAAACACACAATACAGTGTCAGTTATCATTTTTCTTTTAATTATAGTTTTTATTTATTTCAGTTAACGAAAGTGTTTTTTCAATTCTAGTTTTCGTTAGTTTCCGTCAGTTTTCGTTAATGATAATAACCTTGGTCGACAGCCAAGTTTCCAGACTGAAAAAGCAGTTTTCAGCATGTATGTTCAGTAATGAGGGTTTGCAGCTCTAAACTGAATTCCTTCATCACAGATCTGAGTGTATTTCCAGGTTCATAAAATGCCCCCGGGGCACTAATGACAGTAGAACTTTTGTAGAACGGTGAACAACATGCTGCACTGTCTGTCAGTTTCTTCCAGCGTTGTGTGTTAACGTTGTCTTGTTAAGCCCGTCGACCATTTGGGAGGTTAAGGAGCCTGTGTGTTGTTTGCTTTGAGGTGCCTGGGGTTCATGAGCAGTTCAGAAGGCCCTCGTAAGATGCTGCAAAGGGGCCCTTAAGGTATTCAAAACATGCCACCGTAGGGCCCCCCCGCTGCTAAAACAAATCATTAGCATCCTGCAAAAACCTTATATGACTCTGAAGACTCAACTTTTGAGGAAATGAGAAAACCTGGCTTATTTTCACATCGATGCTGCTGCATTTTTGACATTTTAGGAAGGTGCTGTCAAAGGTCAGGATGGGAAGTTCTGCAGAGGACACTTGTTTTTGTTTTGAA
Source organism: Sphaeramia orbicularis (assembly GCF_902148855.1). NCBI lineage: Eukaryota > Metazoa > Chordata > Actinopteri > Kurtiformes > Apogonidae > Sphaeramia > Sphaeramia orbicularis. Next base: position 3,352,936 of record NC_043974.1, on the reverse strand, counting down.
TCATGTCTTTAATCGTTTTCACTGAAAAATTGCCGGAAAAAAATGTGAGATTCCTTACATCCTTTTGAAGAATATCTATCTATCTACACATCTTTTTATAGACTTGCCTTCATGTGATGTTGACTCTTTTCAATGTTTTTAATGTGGAATGTTTAATTTGACCCTGTTTTGGGTCTTCATTTATATTGACATACATGTTGTTTTATTCCACCCCTTCATTCCACATTGATCTGACACCATCATGTTCTGTTATTTCTGCTCTCTCCACTACGATACATTCACAGTCAGTCTTGTTTTCATGTTGCTGTACTTCACCTCTTTTATCGAGTTGTGTTGTTTGCTTTGTTTTTTCTGCTGTTGTGCACTTTGTTTTGTCTGTCAAAGCACTTTGTGAACTCAGTTTTTAAAGGTGCTATATATTGTTTTTATTATTCTTATTATTATTATTATTGTTGTTGTTGTTATTATTATCTATTTTCTTTTGTATAGATGCACATGAATCTGAAGTACTGAGCTGAGTACAGAGACACTGTTAGGGTGGAGTTCTTTGTTTGGTTTCCATTTTCACTGCGGTTTTTGTAGAAGTGCATATTTATAGTGTATTTATATTTTCATTTCGAGGAATAGATAAACTACTACTTCAGTGTTAGGTTGGGTTTTTCCAGGTGTTATTATTAAAGACTTGATGTATAGAAGTGGATGAAAGAATGCATGAAATCAAATGTGAGACAAATAACTAAAATACAGGACCTTTGATTAGCAATAAGTCTTTTTTTTGCATTGCTATGACAACCACAGACGCTGAGGTGGTACTAACTATACCTGCAGTGGAAATTAGGGATGTAACAATTACCAGTATAACGATAAACCGGGTTAAAATTCCCGACACAAGACAAGAACTTTTGGAACATTTCGAGCACATTTCAACAATACTGTGATAATAATGATAACCGTGATAATTTTGGTCACAATAACCGTGATATGAAATTTTCACATTGTTACATCCCTAGTGGAAATTAAACCCAAAGGCTCCAAAACTTCAAACTGAGATAAAGCTGAGCTGACACTGTCTGTGGAAAAGCAGAGGGAACTACGATAACCCCGATACACTGTAAAAAAAAAAAAAAAAAAACGTAAAAAAGTAATATTCCAGCAGCAGGGGCGCCAAAAAAATACTGTTAAGTAACGGAAAATAACCATCTCATAAAAATATGGTAATTTTCCATAATTAAAATGCAGTTTTTTGCCCTAACTTTACATGAGATTTTGCTTCTTTTGTTTTTTACTTTTTAATGTTTAATAAATAATATTTACACACTAAAACAATCCAATTCCCCATAAATATATATATATAAATAAATAATTTTCAATCAGACTCAGTTGTCCAATCCACTGATAAAAACTGTATTTGGACAGTTTATCAGTGCTTATACATGTTATACATTCACAAAAATACATTTATTCAACATTTTTGTTGTGAAACCTCCTGTAATTACACAAGTTTGACAATTAACAAACAAGTCTGGTTAAACTGAAAGAACAAATACTTCTGTTACAGTTAATTGTCAGAAATTTTATCTCATTATTATTATTATTATTATTTTTTACAGTATTAAACTTTTAATTAACAATTTAATCTCATAAATGTAAAATAAATATTTGTGAAATTATGATACGTTTGCAAATGTATTTTAACTGTATTTTTTTGTGAAAAAAGAAAAAAGTTCTTTTAAAAATTGTAAATTTTATGGTTATTCAGTTAGTTTTTTCATGTTCTTTTACATTTGACATGTAAAATCACAGTCTATTTTTGTCATTTCATTGGTTTTTTTTCCTGTATCTTAAAAATACAGGAAAAATCTGTCAAATAAACAGTGAAAATTCTGTTAAATTACAGATTTTTTTTTACATTGTACACTCAGATTTTTTCCTTTTTACTCTGGTTTGACTGTTTTTTCTGGTCATCTCCTTTCATTAAATCTACACAGCTGTTGTGAAGGGACTTTTCTAAATGATTCAGTTGACTGATATTTCCAATATTTCCTCGAGAAAAGGGGCAGCCAGCAACACAATAGGTTCTAATTACTGGCAACAATGCTGTAAGGTTATTATTTTTGATGTTTTATTGCATTATTTGCTTCTTATTACATTACAGGCTGCATTGCATTGTGTTTTATTGCATTACTGGAGTTTTCTATGGGAAGCTATTAAATTAAAGAGCTCCACAGGGTCAAAGCGAGGCTAGTGTCTTGTTGACTGACCACAGCGGCGACTGAACCGGTGACCTCGCAGTCGCTTCCAAACCACCGGGCCGCTCCTCCACATGCAGTGGGAGGATTGGAGAAGGTTGGTTTTGGTGTCAGTTTGGGCGACAGGAGGGCCTTTGTGTAAGGCTGAGGGTCTGCATGGGAAATTGTAGGTTAAATAGTGCTGAGGGGCTCGTAAGAGCATCCTTGATGGGCTCGGTGGGAGTTCAGCGCATGGTGGGGAGCGTTTGTAATGTAGTGATGAGGGTTCATAAGGCTGGTGTTACAGGCACACAAAGGTCAGCAGGAGTTAATGGAGGACTCCAACATGTAGCCTCCATGTGACCTGATGGACCAGACCCAGCAGAAAAAGAGCATTTTCTGCCTTTGTTTCTTTCATCTTCTCATTTTCAGGGCAACATCTCCAAGACTTGCAGCTCAAGTCTTGTTTTGCAACAGGAGCTTGAATATTAGCCCATAAAGACCCAAATATGTACAGGTAGGGGTGGAAGAAAATATCGGTTCTGAATCCGAATCCAAATTTTTTGTCCAACGGTGACCTGTATCTGATCTGTTACAGTTTGAACAGCACTAATCTGACCCGGACCACTTTCATATGTGGTCCTAAATCTGACCCAGACCACTTCCATATGTGGTCCTAAATCTGACCCAGAACGCTTTCATATGTGGTCCTAAATCTGACCCAGACCACTTCCATATGTGGTCCTAAATCTGACCCAGACCACTTCCATATGTGGTCCTAAATCTGACCCAGAACGCTTTCATATGTGGTCCTAAATCTGACCCAGACCACTTCCATATGTGGTCCTAAATCTGACCCAGACCGCTTTCATATGTGGTCCTAAATCTGACCCAGACCACTTTCATATGTGGTCCTAAATCTGATCTGTATCTGATATTTTCCAGCGTGACTTCAGTCTGAACGTCCAGGTCGCATTTATCCTACCTTTACGTCATTGAAATGCGACAAACGTCCCAGTTCTTGGTTGGAGCGGAGGAAAACCACATTTCCTTCTGTAAACAGTGTGTGTCTGCATGGTCTCATATTCTATCAGGACCTCTTTAGTGCATGTGGGTCACTTCAGGACCTCTTTAGTGCATGTGGGTCACTTCAGGACCTCTTTAGTGCATGTGGGTCACTTCAGGATCTCTTTAGCGCATGTGGGTCACTTCAGGATCTCTTTAGTGCATGTGGGTCACTTCAGGACCTCTTTAATGCATGTGGGTCACTTCAGGATCTCTTTAGTGCATGTGGGTCACTTCAGGACCTCTTTAGTGCATGTGGGTCACTTCAGGACCTCTTTAGTGCATGTGGGTCACTTCAGGACCTCTTTAGTGCATGTGGGTCACTTCAGGATCTCTTTAGTGCATGTGGGTCACTTCAGGACCTCTTTAGTGCATGTGGGTCACTTCAGGACCTCTTTAGTGCATGTGGGTCACTTCAGGGTCACATTCACTTCAGACTCAAAACTGATAGAAGTCACATTTAATGTGGAATATGAACCAACACACAAAAAAATTGGATTTCACCAAAAGTCCAAATTGTGCACTCAGACCTGCTGCGTGAACGGAGCTTTGGTCTAAAGCAGAACAATCTGACTGTTGTAACGTCAGCGGTCCCATATAATGATCGTTAAGCTCGTTTTGGATCTCATCAGCTGGAGTCCTGATTTGCTTTTCAAATGATGAGATATTAAAGATCACAAAGGTCATCTGATTATCATGGAACCAACTGTTTTGGTTTTTTTTTTTTCTCCAACAGAACTCCACTGAAACAGAACAGCCTCTGGACCCCTTCTCAAACACTGAGGAAATTAGTGTCTTTTCTGTAAAAACTAAAATGCTCTTGTCCAGCCTTTCCATTCAATAGAAAACTAAGCTCGTAAGAAATTATATCAAACTGTTTCTTAACAAAATATTCAAGCTAATACTGAACTATATTTGTTTTGCATTATATCTCAGGAGAGGAACAGGATTGTTTTCATTCTTTTTAAAGTGATGTTCATGTAAAACAACTACCTTTAAAATTGACCAAGAAAGAAAAAAAAGGAGTGTGATCGTAGGCAGTGTACTAACGTACTGAATTATTCTACAAAGAAGACCAGTAAGACCACGTCTAGATGTGAAAGTGCGTATGTTGGTTAGATCAGGACTTTAAAACCAACTAGCCACAGGTTATTAAAGACAACTTATTTCATAAGTTGTGTAAATAACTTTCATAAGTTACAATAAGTTAATAATAAATAAATATGTTAAATCTGTGTTAAAATCTGTTAAAATGCAGTTGGCTTAAGAATTGATAGAAGTGAGATGTTGCCTCCTTAGGGATCTTTGTGTTTGCTTTGCGCTAAGGTTGAATACAGAGTGAGCGCTCTTTCACTAGAGATGATCTATGATCTTTGACATATTTGTCCCATTCCCTATTTATTCTACAGTTAAAGTACAGCGTATGAGGGCCACCTGAGAAAATAAATGCACTTGGCACTGCGAGAATAAAGTAATTAATGAGAACAAAGTCATAGTTTTAAAAACTCATTATTTAACGAGAATCAAGTTGTTAATTAATGAGAATCAAGTCGTTAATGAAAATAAAGTCGTTATTTAATGAGAATAAAGTTGTAGTCTTAAAAAACTTATTTAACGAGAAATAAGTCGTTGATTAAAGAGAATAAAGTCATTATTTAACGAGAATAAAGTCATACTTTTATGAGATTAAACTTGTAATATTTAAAAAATTTGACAGAGTTTCTGGTTTTACAGCGAAGGCAACAAGCGAAGCAGCAGCTTTCCTTCTGTTGGACTCCAAAACTCAGAGGAGCATCCCCAACGAATGTCTGTGAATGTCAGTGGATGTCTGTGAACACGCCATTGGACGACAGGACGTCGGTTCTATTTGTGTTCTTCGCAGTTTCAGTCCAGTTGAACTGGTTCACATGACGTAACATCTGCCTGTTTTGGTAGACTTGGTGCGCTCTGGCGTTGATCTTTTAGCTCATTATTTTCTGATTTGGGTGGGTTCATTCGCTCCATTGCTAAAACATGTATTTCAGCTTGTCATCTGTCATTCCTCCTCCACGTCCTCACCCCATCCCTGCGTCCACGTCTCCCCCTCATCAGCCTCTGTTCTTGATGGGAAACTAAGGGTCAATGTGTTTAACACACCCACAAATATAGTCTTTTTCTGTCTAAAGAGGGCCCCCTGTTTCTGCCCAGGCCCCAACACGCTCGTTAAAACACTCCCATAACCCTTCATACCTCCTTCTAACACTCCTCTCCTCCCCCCTGTTCTCTTTGCCTCCAGTTTTCTTCTTATTTCCCATCCCTCGCTGCCCTTTTCACCTCCTCCATCTTGGAGGTGAAGAGTGCAGGGGAGAAATGCTACTGATGCTCTCCTTGTCTTGCACTTTCCTTTTCTCATTTCCTTCCACATACTTTCCAGCCGTCCAGTACCTTTACGCAATTTCTCTTTGTCCTTTTTCTCTCCCTAAAAGCCCAGAGGTGAAGAGTGCAGAGGAGGGGGTTCTGCCGTGGGAGCCCTGGTCATTACTAATACCAGAGGGATGGGGGGAGGAGGAGGAGGAGGAGGAGGGGGAGGAGGAGGAGGAGGAGGGGGAGGAGATGGAGGAGGAGGAGGAGGAGGGGGAGGAGATGGAGGAGGAGGAGGAGGAGGAGGAGGGGGAGGAGATGGAGGAGGAGGAGGAGGAGGAGGAGGGGGAGGAGATGGAGGAGGAGGAGGAGGAGGGGGAGGTGGAGGAGGAGGAGGAGGAGGAGGGGGAGGAGGAGGAGGAGGAGGAGGGGGAGGAGATGGAGGAGGAGGAGGAGGGGGAGGAGATGGAGGAGGAGGAGGAGGAGGAGGGGGAGGTGGAGGAGATGGAGATGGAGGGGGAGGAGGAGGAGATGGAGGAGGGGGAGATGGAGATGGAGGAGGAGGAGGAGGAGATGGAGGAGTAGGAGGAGGAGGAGATGGAGGAGGGGGAGGAGGAGGAGGAGGAGATGGAGATGGAGGAGGAGGAGGAGGAGATGGAGGGGGAGGAGGAAGAGGAGATGGAGGAGGGGGAGGGGGAGGAGGAGGAGATGGAGGAGGGGGGATGGAGGAGGAGGAGGAGATGGAGGAGGAGGAAATGGAGGAGGAGGAGGAGATGGAGGAGGAGGAGGAGATGGAGGAGGGGGAGGAGGGGGAGGAGGAGGAGATGGAGGAGGGGGAGGGGGAGGGGGAGGAGGTAAGTCAGAGTATTGCCTTGTGCTCTTCAGTACCCTCTGCCTCCATCTGTGATCGTCACAGTTTTCACACCTGGATCGCTTGGAGCCGTTGTTTCGAAACAAGTCTTTGGCTCGGTTCAGTTTGGAATGTGTCAAAGCAGTAATCGTGTTCTGTTTCAACACAAAACAACCGAGCTGAGACCACCTGTTGGAAGGGTCCAGTCCGGTCCTCAGGATGAATTTGTGAAATGCAAAACTTACTCTAAGATATGAACCATCCTTTTAGTTCAGGTTCCACCTTCAGACCAGTTCAATCTGCAGTGGGCAGGATTCAGTCAAATACGATCAGAATAACAGAGAAATAATGACAACTGACAATGTTTCTGTTTGGAAATGGAAATATTTTCATGTATTTACAGTAAAACAAAGTATAATTTTGCAAAAAATGTGAATAACCTGAAGTGTCTTAAGAGAAGTCAGTACAATTGTACCAATATTCTGCCTGATATTAAATGTTTTGTGTGTTTGTAGAACCACTGTGATCTGTCAGTTCTAATGAACACGTAAATGATAAACTGAGGCAGAATATTGTTAAAATTATACATATTTTTTCAGTTTGCTCATGTTATTCACATCTTTTGAAAGGATAGTTTGTAGATGTAAACCTTTTCATAATGTAATTTACTTTTTTCGCTCTAAAACAGATAAAAGTTAGTAGTTGACATTCTTTCTATGTAATTCTGTTCTTTGACTGGTTGGGCCCACTGCAGATCAGATGTAGCTGACTGTGGCCTGTGAACTGACAGGACTTTGACAGCCCTGCTCTGAACTCTGTAAAATGCTTTGTCCTCCAGAGGTCATGGGGTCGCTGGAGCCTATCCCAGGTACCTCTGGGCCAAGGCGGGTTCAGCCTGGAGCCGTCACCAGTTCATCGCAGGGCCGACATATACAGACAAACAATCAATCCCTCTTCCACCTGTGGGCTTCACCAGTTTACCGACTGGTGCATGTCTGTAGACCGGGGGGGGGGGCAAAGTCCTTTGAGTTCAGGGACACATTCAGCTCCATTCAGTCTGAAACAGGCCAAACCATTCCAACTATAGCGTACTTGATGAACTTGTATATTAATTCAATTCAATTCAATTCAACTTTATTTGTATAGCCCAATATCACAACAAGATTATCTCAAAGGGCTTTACAGAGTCAGTTAGAGTAAACAACAGTCAAATGAACAGCAAGAAAATGAGTAGTGTCCAGGGCATCCCCCGTCCTTAGACCCTCCTTCTGGGCAAGGAAAAACTCAAAACCCAGTGGGAAAAGGGAGAAACCTCGGGGAGAACCACAGTGAAGGAGAGATCCACTCCCATGGATCTATATATTAGTATATTAGCTATTAGGGCTGTGTATCGGCAAGAATCTGGCAATACAATACAAATCACAATACTAGGATCGCAATACGATATATCACGAGATATGACGATACTGTTCATATGGCAATATTATTTGTTTCGTTTCTTTTTTTAAAAACATTTTGTGTAAAACTAATAGTGCAGCATTTGGATAAATAAAGTTTTAACACTCGGCTTTACCAGTACAAAAAAACACAAATAAATAAATGATGTTTTACAGACATTACAGTTTCAGATCCTGCTTAAATGATAAACTAAAGTGTATTGTTCAAATTGCACGTATTTCTCTTAAGAATTTACAGGTTGTTCATATTTGTTCATGTTATGTTCAAGTACGGTTCGCAGATGTAAACATTTTCATTATGGAATTTTACTTTTTTTCACTCAAAAACAGAGAAAACTTGAGAAGTTGACATTATTTATAAGTTTTTATCCTGTTATTTATATTATTTTACTGGTCTGACCCATTTTATTTCATATTAGGCTGAATGTGGAACTGAACTAACATGAGTTCGACAGCCCTGACCTAATGTCTAGTACAGGGGTGTCAAACATGCGTCCCGGGGCCCAAATGCATCCCACCAAAGGTTCCAATCCGACCCCTGGGATGAATTTACAAAGTGCAAAAATTCCACAGTCCAGGCTGTGGAACTCATTTTAGTTCAGGTTCCACATACAGACCAATCTGATCTACAGTCAGATAATAACACAATAACTTACAGAATATAATGACTCCGTATTTTCTTCTTGGTTTGATGTGAATAAATAATATGACATTATGTCTATAAATAATGACAACTTCAAATCTTTGTCTTTGTTTTAGTGCAAAAAATAACATTAAATTATAAAAATACTATATTAACATTTACAAACTATCCTGTAACAATAAGATGTGAATAACCTGAACAAATATGAACAACCTGAAATGTCCAAAGAAAATTCAGTCCAGTTTGAACTCTTTTCTTCCTGTTCCTCAGTGTTTAGTGTCTTTGTAGATCTGATCCAGAATGCACATGGACTAATGAGAAGTGGAGGAAGAAGATTGTTAAAATTGCACTGATTTTTCTAAAGAAATTTCAGTTTTTTTTAGGTTATTCACATCTTTTTTGTTTGAATAGTTTATAAAAGTAAGTATTTTCATAATTTAATGGTGGTTTTTGCACTAAAAGAAAGACAAAAATGTGGAGTTGTCATTATTTACAGGTTATTCTGTTCTTATTTGACTGGTCCGGTCCACTGCAGATCACATTGGGCTGAATGTGGAACCTGAAAGAACAGGAGTTTGACAGTCCTGCTCTACAGTCTAATATCTAAAGTAAACAGAGGACATTTTCTCTCTGTGTTTGTTCAGTACAGATGCTGCACGCTGACGTTTCCACTGACTTCCAGTGAAATGAGGCAGAAGAGCAGATCTGAGGAGACAGCGATGGGCTGCACAAACACGAACAACTGTTTATGTCGGCCGCACATTCAGTGGCAGCGTGTCCTCCTGTCCTCAGCCATCCTTTCACCACTTTCCTTCCCTTTTATTTTCTTTCCATGCCTTTTTCTCATATCTCTGTTGCTTCTTTCGGTCTGTGCTGATGGCTTAAGCAGGCCTCATCAAATGACAAAACACACACACACACACTCTCAGACACACACACACGCTCACACACACACACACACACACTCACACAGACACACACACACACACTCACACAGACACACACACACACTCACACACACACACACTCACACACACACTCACACACACACACACTCACACAGACACACACACACACACACACACTCCACAGACACACACACACACTCACACACACACACACACTCACACACACACACTCACACAGACACACACACACACTCACACACACACACACACTCACACACACACACACACACACTCACACAGACACACACACACTCACACTCACACACAGACACACACACACACTCACACACACACACACACTCACACACACACACACACACACTCACACAGACACACACACACTCACACTCACACACACACACACAGACACACACACACACACTCACACAGACACACACACACTCACACACACTCACACAGACACACACACACACACTCACACACACACACACACACACACACACACACTCACACAGACACACACACACACATACTCACACAGACACAAAGAGGACTCTAAGGGGTGATCACGGTTCAGAGGCCAAACAAATGTTCTGTCAGATTTACTGGCTGAGCGTGGTAGGTGGTTCTCCCAGCGCAGACGCAGTCATCCTCTGGGTAAATTCAAACTTTACAAACAGATTATGTCATATCCACTGCCTGGTTACCTCGCCACCACATGACCTGCGCTAACCTTTAGCCTGTCTTTAACTCTAACCCTCACCTTAACACTCACCTCCACATGGTTCCCCTTTAGCCTCACCCTGACCTTAACCTGAACTGAGGATGACCTCAGCACCCCCCCCCCCCATCCCACTGGGCCCTGGTACCAGTAAGTAGTGACGGGAAGTCCGATTGTTTTTACTGACTCGATTCTGTCAGTTTGTTCATCTGTTCATTTCATCTGATTCACTAATAATAAAAAAAGGTTTAAATAAATAAATAAATCTAGCAGTTGCAAACTGCCAAGTGTATGTTTAATCCATTACACCACATGAGCAGAATTAGCCGTAGGTCTAACCTTTAATATGTCTGTTCTGTTCATCTGTCAAGAATGGAGTTAGAAAATTATAAAACTGGATTTTCCATTAGTATATAAACGTAGTACAACTTCGTCCATAGTTCATTGTATTTAGTATGATTTAGACTTTTTCTGTCTGTCTGAGGTGTTTTCTGTCAGACTGCAGTGGAAGCTCAGCTTCCCCTAAAATGACTCCAATTAAATGCTCAAATCTGTTCAGTTGTTTTCATTTCATTGACTCCAAATGTGTTGGAACACGTTCATCTCTCAGACCAGTTGGTTCAGAATCAGTTTGATCCCAGATCAGTGGACTGGATGTTGTTCACTTCTCCTCCGTTCCCGTGTCTGTGTTTTCTCCTCCATCTCTGCTCAGTGCATTTGTCGTAGACGCTCAGCGTCCATGCACTTCAATGGGACTGAGTGGAACTGCTGGAAACTGACTCTAAACTGGACCAGCATTGGATAGATGACACCATGTTGTCCCGCCCCCGAACGCTCAGCGTCTCTGGGGGTGAATGGAGCTGTGGGCGGAGCTCGGCCGAGCTGGACGCCAGGATTCCACGTACTGATTGGAGGATCAGTCGAAAGGCTGAACCCTGTTTGATTGACAGCTGTTTTCAGATCTGCTCCTTCACTGACACAGTTCAGTTTAATACCGTCACACATTCTGCTGGGAAATCACAGAAACAAATGAACTGTTCATTTACTGACCTGAAAGAAAACACAACCGAACTGGTTTACATTTAACATCATTTCATACATATGACTCTGCTGGACATTCAGAGGACACTGGTCCAGTCCCTGGAGAAGACGCCTACTGGTACGATAAGGACACTGAGCATTTTCTGAAAAGGGAATGGAGGGACGAGTTTATGTTGAAATAACCTGGCAATTTTTTTGATGTAAACCGACAATGAGCTTCTCCTGTCTGAAGGACGAGCAGCCGCCACTGCTCTCCATCTCTCTCTTTCTCTCTCTCTCTCTCTCTCTCTCTCTCTCTCTTTCTCTCTTTCTCTCTATCTATCTATCTGCAAGTCATCAATTCATGAATGATTCAGAATGACTTCAGTGACTCGTCTCTACTCGTTCACTCTTTCATTCAGTGGTTCACTACCTCGGCTCAGTTCATCCGTCACCAGCAACAAGTCTTGTGATGCAATCAGAGATGTTGCCGTGGAGATGACATGTGTCCCACAGCACTTCCACCTCCGTAAAGGTTCTGACCCAACTTACCTGGTTAAATAAAGGTTAAATAAATAAATAACAGCCGCAAATTCTGCTCAGCTGATGTCTACAAACATCCATGTTCAGTTCCACACAGACTTCACCACAAACCTTTGAACCTTTGAGTCCTTTCTTTAAGGAGTGTTTTAGTGTCTGGAATAAATATGTTCACTGTAACTGCATCATCAGAACACAGGAGTAAAAGATTATTTTCCCCTTAATCTCTTTGATTCACAGCTATGTTCCCTAGCTGTCTGCTCTTTGTTCTTTAGTGTTGCAGCCTGTTTTGGGTTGGATTGTTGGCTTGAGTCTGGTTTGACCAACTCTGTATATAAAATGCTACGAGGTAACTTTTGTTCTGATTTGGGGCTATAGAAATAAAACTTGATTGATTGTCGTCTGTGGATGGGGACAGTCTGGGTGTCATATTTATGAACCGTGCATCCTCATACGTCAGAAAAAACGAATAGGAATCCACCCTGGAACAGTGGCAGGACGTCTAAAACTCCCCAGGACACTTGAAGAGATGAACACTACACAGAGAACACGTCCTAATCAACTTTTGATGGTTTTAACTTTCATATTTTTCTTTGGATAGAATTCCATCTTCCATCCATCTTGTCATCCTAACATTAAACATTTTTCCCTTATTTCAAACTCACAGCAGCTTGAAATGAGCAGAAATGAGAAAACGGTATTAATATAATATCTGGAGATAACATCATTTGGGCTACAGTACACACACACACACTTACACACACTTGCACACACACTTACACCCCAACAGTCAGATGAAAGCTGCCTCTTGCAGCCTCCCAGTCCAGATGGAACCCCAGAGACCGGCACTTTGAGGATCCGATTACCTGCACAGCGACCTGGGAACCGTCTGACAGTTCACATTATACAGTCGGCAAAACAGAAGAATCAGATCCAGCTCCTGCAACACCATCATTACCAAGAAAGAAAGAAAAAGAAAGAAACAGGAAGGAGGTGAAAAGGTCAAAGAGGACAGACTTTTGTGACTTCTGACAGAGGACAGTCGTAAACAGGGGTCCGACGTGTGGTCCTCCAGCACCTTCTTTAGTGTGTGACTTTATTTTGAAGGTCTCACGTTTTTCTTCTTCATGTGTTTTTTTGTTAAAGGTGCGGGAGACTTTCGTGACCAGTTTTTCCTCAGATCTGTCCATCCTCAGTCACATCCTCAGTTTCATTCGTCTGTCTGTCGTTCCTCAGCTGAATCTCTTCCTCATGCTGAACAGTTTCTTAGTTCCATCCACCACAAACACACCATGTGTTTACAAACAGAGCCAGGAGGGAACTGGGCATCTGAGGAATTTTGTTGCAACATGCATTGTGGGAAACGGAGTTTCACGTAGCCACCTGACAGCGGCAGTACAACCATGTGATATTATATGGATGAAACAAACATGTGGAAACGGCTGGAGGAACGTGCACAGAGGGAGGGGAGCTCCTGCCGTTTCCACCTTGTGTCTGTTCCAGCTGCCGCTGTCAGGCGGCTGCACGAACCTCTGTTTCCCACAATGCACGTCGTGAAAAAATTCCTCAGATGCCCAGTTCCCTCCCGGCTCGGTTTGTAAACACATAGTTTGTTTGTGGTGGATGGAACTAAGAAACTGTTCATCATGAGGAAGAGCTTCAGATGGAAAAGGGACTTGTTCCACCAGAGGTCATCCTGGTTTCCACTGAACACCTCTGACTGTCAGTGTTACAGGCTCATTAGTGCGTCACCTAAGACTTGGCCATCTCCTAGTCCTGTTCTGTTCCAAAACAGACTGGGTATAGCTTTAAGCATATTCAGACTGAATCCTGAAAGACTTCTATATGATTTCACCAACTTCAATACATTTTCTCAGCTTTCCACTGGTTGAGATTGAAACTGTGGAAACTGGGTTCATGGGTTCTGCAGCTGACCTGAGCAGAAAGAGGGGTGAACATTAGGCAAGGCAGGTTTATTTATACAGCACATTTCATGTACGAGACAATTCAAAGTGCTTTACAGAAAACATTAAAAGCATTACAGCAGGGGAGCAATAAAAAGTATAAGCATGAGAAAAAAAAAGAAGAAAACAAAACAAAACAGATAAACAGAAGTTAAAGCAGAAGCCCAAAGTAATGGTCACTACAAACACCAACGAAACACTGAAACATATATTTTAAGCTGCAAACATAAGAATGTGACTTAATTGTTGTGACACATAATACCAGTCACAATTTACATAAAAAAAGATGAATTTATAAAAGTTTGTATATGAAAACCCAAACTGGCTCAGGTCACTACTTCCAGTATTAAAATGTTCTTCAAAACTTCCTACTTCATTCATGAAGCTGAGCTGAACATTTACAGCGACCATGAAATTTATATTGAAAAAAGAAAATCAAAAAACATTTCCACTTCCAGTCAGAGGAGAAACTCTATCATCAACAAGGCTTGAGAAGTACAGTTTGTAAATTATGACTTTTTATCGCACTATTGCGAATTTATTTTCAAAATATGACGACTTTAATCTCATAAAAATACATTATTTTTGTTAATTATGATTTTTTTTTAAACTGTGACTTTATTCTCATGATATTATGGCTCTATTCTTCAAACATTACAACTTTATTCTCGTAAAATTATGACTCTTTTTGTATTTGACTTTATTCTGCATAAAATTACAGATTTTATCTTGATATTTTACGACTTTATTCTCATAGTGACAGGTCTTTTAATTTTCTTCTGTGGCCCTAACACACCGTCGTATGCAGGATACTGATTTAGAGGCAGACCTTTATTAGGTGGAACATCCTTCACAAACACTCAAATGAACCCTTTTAAAAGCTCACATGGTTCTGTCAGCGTCTGTCTTCATCATCATATGGATGAACCTGAACTAGTCGTGTTCATCCAGACCCTGAGCACCACCATCTGCCTGTGTCGGACTTTGACATCCTTCTCTAATACTGTGTGTACCTGTGTGTACCTGTGTGTGCATGTGTGTACCTGTGTGTACCTGTGTGTACCTGTGTGTGCATGTGTGTACCTGTGTGTACCTGTGTGTGCGTGTGTGTACCTGTGTGTGCATGTGTGTACCTGTGTGTACCTGTGTGTGCGTGTGTGTACCTGTGTGTACCTGTGTGTGCGTGTGTGTACCTGTGTGTGCGTGTGTGTACCTGTGTGTGCGTGTGTGTACCTGTGTGTGCATGTGTGTACCTGTGTGTACCTGTGTGTGCATGTGTGTACCTGTGAGTGTGTGCGTGTGTGTACCTGTGTGTGCATGTGTGTACCTGTGAGTGTGTGCATGTGTGTACCTGTGTGTGCATGTGTGTACCTGTATGTACCTGTGTGTGCATGTGTGTACCTGTGTGTACCTGTGTGTGCATGTGTGTACCTGTGTGTACCTGTGTGTGCGTGTGTGTACCTGTGTGTACCTGTGAGTGTGTGCATGTGTGTACCTGTGTGTGCATGTGTGTACCTGTGTGTGCATGTGTGTACCTGTGAGTGTGTGCATGTGTGTACCTGTGTGTACCTGTGTGTGCGTGTGTGTGCATGTATGTACCTGTGTGTGCATGTGTGTACCTGTGTGTGCATGTGTGTACCTGTGAGTGTGTGCATGTGTACCTGTGTGTGTGTGCATGTGTGTACCTGTGCGTGCATGTGTGTACCTGTGTGTGCATGTGTACCTGTGTGTGTGTGCATGTGTGTACCTGTGTGTGCATATGTGTACCTGTGTGTACCTGTGTGTGTTGTGCCTGTGGTTCCTCAGCTGGTATTGTTTAGCAGCAGACGGTGCACTCAGACTCTGCCATTGATCTTTCAACACCTTCCAAAGTGTTGTGCGCGTGTACGCACACACACACAAACACACACACACACATACACATACGCGCACACACACACACACACACACACACACACAGCTCTCAGCGCTCTGACTACAAGGCATTCCTGTGAGAAGAACATGTGAAGGTCACAGAGGTCACACAGAACGGACTAGACGAGTGTAAATGTGTGAAAAACACAGAGCGAGTGTGAGTGGATGAAATCTATACCATGTTAACATTAAACCCAGGCTGGATTCATCCAGTCCTGGGTGGGGGGTCAGGTCTGAAAAGCCTTTCCTTGTTCTTCTGCTCCTGTCTTCAGCGTGGTGGCTTCTTTATGCAGAGGTGTTTGTCACTGTGTGTTTTCGTCTGGATGACAGTTTTGTTCAAACACATAACCTCATCGTGGTAAAGCGGTGTTCTGTTTTTGGACTTTGGAAGTTTAAAGACTGTCTAACACATGGATGAACGGTCTTGTATTATATCAGCTTTCAGAGTTATTTTCATCTTGCATGTTCTAGGATTTCATTTTGAATGAGTTGCTGACATTGGAAATCACGTTTTTAGGGACCGAGCCGAAAGGTAAGGCCCTCTCACGCAGTGAGAGGCCTTGCCTGCAAGCAAGGCCCTATTGTTTTTCGTTCGTTTTTATATTATTATTATTATTATTATTCACACACCACTTTGACCTGGATTTTGACCCCCTGAACATGCACGAAAACTCACCAAATTTGGCACACATGTCAGGCCTGGCGAAAAATTTGATAAAATGAAAAAATTAACCCCATAGGTGCCAAAATGGGCTCTCTAGCGCCACCTATGTGAAAAAAACGGCAACTGCTCTAGTGGCCAGTAGGAATGTCGTACAGACATGAAACCAGTGCCAAAATTTTTGTTGGATCATGCTCTACAAATCATCCACTGACACTCATGACCTATCTGCAACAGGAACTTCGCAATATGCCTTTCAAAATAAAATTTCTAAAACTAACTCCGATGACACCGTTTGTGGTATTGACTTCTAAAAAGCGTCAAAAGATAGAGTGAACCCTCCTTAATACAACGATTTCACACCTTTTCCATAACTGTCTTAGTTTCTTTTTTACAAGCCTGCAAAGTTGCGATGTTTGGAACTCATTTTTCACTTTGGAGTTTTTCCCCACATGTGACATATCTACGCGTTCACGGGACTCAGCACAACTCTCACATCCAAAAATTTTTGAGATAGGATGTACGGTTATTGATTTATAACAGTTTGTTTCTTTTCATACTTTTTCCACTTTAGACTGCCATTTGACCCCCTTAACATGCTCCAAAACTCACCAAATTTGCCATGTATGTCATGACTGGTGAACACTTTCATACAATATCAAAATTAACCCCTTGCATGCTAAAATGGACTCTGTAGCGCCACCTATGTACTAAAAAACACACAAAATCGGCCCTAGCGGCCAGTAGGAATGTCACAGAAACATGAAACAAAGGCCAAAATGTTGGTCTGATTGAGCCCGACAAATCATACACTGACACTCATGAGCTAACTCCAACAGGAAGTTGGCAATCTGCCTTTGAAAGTTACTCTACGTTTCTGCAATTAGTACTCAGTCATTCCAGACTTTTGAATAAAAAGTTATACTCACTCAATTCCCACAAGTCTGCAGAATCCAAAAGTGAAAGAATTTTTCAGATACGACCTACGGTTATGGAATTATGGCGATTTTTTGAAGACTATGTTTACTTTCACTTTTAACAATGACAAAGTCCCTATAAAACTCTTCCTGGTGCACAGCTGTATGTGTCTCTCTGTAGTGCAGTGGTTCATGTAGCTGCCTATGGAGCAAGAGGACCTGGGTTCAAGTCCCAGACAATCCAAACTTTTTTTTTTTTTTTTTTTTTTCTCCATCTTTAAACAGGTTTTATTACATTGTATTGTGGATATTGGAAATTTTGCACACATTCAAAAGTACACGGAGTACATTTTTTCAAAATAAAACCCCAATTAAGAATAATACAAAATGTCTATTACATAACTTCTTTTTATTTTTATGACCAAACGCTCAACTGTTTGTACAATGTTTCTTCATTCAAAAGTACTCTTTCTCACAGACACACATGCTCACACAATAGGGTTTTTCCAAAATAAATGCCTTAAATGTGATAAATCATCACTTTTATACTCACTTATTCATACAACTTCAATTCATTTTTCAAACTGATTCTTTCTCTCACATACAAAACAAATGCACATACACACAGTAGGGTTTCCAAAATAAAAGTCTCATTTTAAAGGTGATGGTGGCTTCAGCAGAGGGTCGCTGGTGTTCTGTACAGATGTAAGGAGGACAGACACTAAAGGATGGGAACTGGTATGGGGACGGACAGGTGTGAGTGGAGCTGAGGTGTGGAGGGTCACGGGAGGCGGATCGCAGGGGAGGCGGATCGCGTGGGAGGCGGATCGCTCGGTGCGAGGTCCCGCCCAATGCTGCTTGCAGCTTTAATTAGGGACCGAGCCGAAAGGTAAGGCCCTCTCACGCAGTGAGAGGCCTTGCCTGCAAGCAAGGCCCTATTGTTTTTCGTTCGTTTTTATTAGGGACCGAGCCGAAAGGTAAGGCCCTCTCACGCAGTGAGAGGCCTTGCTGCAAGCAAGGCCCTATTGTTTTTCGTTCGTTTTATATTATTATTATTATTATTATTATTTTTCCGTGACGCTTTAAACTGGAATTTGCCCCCCTAAACATGCTCAAAAACTCACCAAATTTGGCACACATGTCAGGCCTGGCGAAAAATTTGATAAAATGTAAAAATTAACCCCATAGGTGCCAAAATGGCCTCTCTAGCGCCACCTATGTGAAAAAAATGGGAAAAGCCCTAGTGGCCACTAGGAATGTCGTACAGACATGAAACCAGTGCCAAAATTCTTGTTGGATGAAGCACTACAAATCATCCACTGACACTTATGACCTAACTCCAACAGGAAGTTCGCAATATGCCTTTCAAAATAAAATTTCTAAAACTAACTCCGATGACACCGTTTGTCATATTGACTTCTAAATAGCATCAAAAGATAGAGTGAAACCTCCTCAAAAAGTGATCTCTCACTTTTTCCGGAACTGTCTTAGTTTTTTTTTTACAAGCCCGCAAAGTTGTGATGTTTGGAACTCATTTTTCACTTTGCAGTTTTTCCTGACATGTGACATATCTACACGTTCATGGGACTCAGCACAATGCTCACATGCAAAAATTTTTGAGATAGGATGTACGGTTGTTGATTTATAACAATTCTTTTATTTTCATACTTTTTCCACTTTAGACTGCCATTTGACCCCCTTAACATGCTCCAAAACTCACCAAATTTGCCATGTATGTCATGGCTGGTGAACACTTTCATACAATATCAAAAATTAACCCCTTGGGTGCCAAAATGGACTCTGTAGCGCCACCTATGTACTAAAAAACACACAAAATCTGCCCTAGCAGCCAGTAGGAATGTCACAGAAACATGAAACAAAGGCCAAAATGTTGGTCTGATTGAGCCGACAAATCATACACTGACACTCATGAGCTAACTCCAACAGGAAGTTGGCAATCTGCCTTTGAAAGTTACTCTATGTTTCTGCAATTAGTACTCAGTCATTCCAGACTTTTGAATAAAAAGTTATACCTCACTCAATTCCCACAAGTCTGCAGAATCCAAAAGTGAAAGAATTTTTCAGATCCGACCTACGGTTATGGAATTATGGCGATTTTTTGAAGACTATGTTTACTTTCACTTTTAACAATGACAAAGTCCCTATAAAATGCTTCTTGGTGGCCAGCTGTCTATGGCTGTCCTTAGTGCAGTGGTTCATGTAGCTGCCTATGGAGCAAGAGGACCTGGGTTCAAGTCCCAGACAATCCAAACTTTTTTTTTTTTTTTCTCCATCTTAAAACAGGTTTTACTGCATTGTATTTTGGATACTGGAAATTTTGCACACATTCAAAAGTACACGGAGTACATTTTTTCAAAATAAAACCCCAAATACCAATAATACAAAATTTCTATTACATAACTTCTTTTCATTTTTATGATCAAACGCTCAACTCTTTGTACAATGTTTCTTCATTCAAAAGTACTCTTTCTCACAGACACACATGCTCACACAATAGGGTTTTTCCAAAATAAAAGCCTTAAATGTGAGACATCATCACTGTTATGCTCAGTTATTCATACAATTTCAATTCATTTTTCAAACTGATTCTTTCTCTCACATACAAAACAAATGCACATACACACAGTAGGGTTTCCAAATTAAAAGTCTCATTTTAAAGGTGATGGTGGTTTCAGCAGAGGGTCGCTGGTGTTCTGTACAGATGTAAGGAGGACGGACACTAAAGGGTGGGAACTGGTATGGGGACGGAGAGGTGTGAGTGGAGCTGAGGTGTGGACGGTCACGGGAGGCGGATCGCGGGGGAGGCGGAACGCCCGGTGCGAGGTCCCGCCCAATGCTGCTTGCAGCTTTAATATTATTATTATTATTATTATTATTATTTTTCCGTGACGCTTTAAACTGGAATTTGCCCCCCTAAACATGCTCAAAAACTCACCAAATTTGGGACACATGTCAGGCCTGGCGAAAAATTTGATAAAATGAAAAAATTAACCCCATAGGTGCCAAAATGGGCTCTCTAGCGCCACCTATGTGAAAAAAATGGGAAAAGCCCTAGTGGCCACTAGGAATGTCGTACAGACATGAAACCAGTGCCAAAATTCTTGTTGGATGAAGCACTACAAATCATCCACTGACACTTATGACCTAACTCCAACAGGAAGTTCGCAATATGCCTTTCAAAATAAAATTTCTAAAACTAACTCCGATGACACCGTTTGTCATATTGACTTCTAAATAGCATCAAAAGATAGAGTGAAACCTCCTCAAAAAAGTGATCTCTCACTTTTTCCGGAACTGTCTTAGTTTTTTTTTTACAAGCCCGCAAAGTTGTGATGTTTGGAACTCATTTTTCATTTTGGAGTTTTTCCCCACATGTGACATATCTACGCGTTCACGGGACTCAGCACAACTCTCATATCCAAAACTTTTTGAGATAGGAGGTACGGTTATTGATTTATAACAGTTTGTTTATTTTCATACTTTTTCGGCTTTAGACTGCCATTTGACCCCCTTAACATGCTCCAAAACTCACCAAATTTGCCATGTATGTCATGGCTGGTGAACACTTTCATTCAATATCAAAATTAACCCCTTGTGTGCCAAAATGGACTCTGTAGCGCCACCTATGTACTAAAAAACACACAAAATCTGCCCTAGCGGCCAGTAGGAATGTCACAGAAACATGAAACAAATGCCAAAATGTTGGTCTGATTGAGCCCGACAAATCATACACTGACACTAATGAGCTAACTCCAACAGGAAGTTGGCAATCTGCCTTTGAAAGTTACTATACGTTTCTGCAATTACTGCTTAGTCATTTCAGACCTTTGAATAAAAAGTTATACCTCATTAAATTCCCACAAGTCTGCAGAATCCAAAAGTGAAAGAATTTTTCAGATACGACCTACGGTTATGGAATTATGGCGATTTTTTGAAGACTATGTTTACTTTCACTTTTAACAATGACAAAGTCCCTATAAAACTCTTCCTGGTGCACAGCTGTATGTGTCTGTTCTTAGTGCAGTGGTTCATGTAGCTGCCTATGAAACAAGAGGACCCAGGTTCAAATCCCAGACAATCCAATTTTTTTTTTTTTTTTTTTTTTTTTTCTTCTTTCTCCATTTTAAAACAGGTTTTACTGGATTGTATTTTGGATATTGGAAATTTTGCACACATTCAAAAGTACACTGAGTACATTTTTTCTAAATAAAACCCTAATTACCAATAATACAAAATTTCTATTACATAACTTCTTTTCATTTTTATGACCAAACACTCAACTGTTTGTGCAATGTTTCTTCATTCAAAAGTACTCTTTCTCACAGACACACATGCTCACACAATAGGGTTTTTTCAAAATAAAAGCCTTAAATGTGAGAAATCATCACTTTAATGCTCAATTATTTATACAATTTCAATTCATTTTTCAAACTGATTCTTTCTCTCACATACAAAACAAATGCACATGCACACAGTAGGGTTTCCAAAATAAAAGTCTCATTTTAAAGGTGATGGTGGTTTCAGCAGAGGGTCGCTGGTGTTCTGTACAGATGTAAGGAGGAAAGACACTAAATGGTGTGAACTGGTATGGGGACGGAGAGGTGTGAGTGGAGCTGAGGTGTGGACATTCCCGGGATGCAGATCGTGGGGGAGGCGGAACGCCCGGTGCGAGGTCCCGCCCATTGCTGCTTGCAGCTTTAATTATTATTATTATTATTCACACACCACTTTGACCTGGATTTTGACCCCCTGAACATGCACGAAAACTCACCAAATTTGGCACACATGTCAGGCCTGGCGAAAAATTTGATAAAATTAAAAAATTAACCCCATAGGTGCCAAAATGGGCTCTCTAGCGCCACCTATGTGAAAAAAACGGCAACTGCCCTAGTGGCCAGTAGGAATGGCGTACAGACATGAAACCAGTGCCAAAATTTTTGTTGGATCATGCTCTACAAATCATCCACTGACACTCATGACCTATCTGCAACAGGAACTACACAATATGCCTTTCAAAATAAAATTTCTAAAACTAACTCTGATGACACCGTTTGTGGTATTGACTTCTAAATAGCGCCAAAAGATAGAGTGAACCCTCCTTAATACAACGATTTCACACCTTTTCCATAACTGTCTTAGTTTCTTTTTTACAAGCCAGCAAAGTTGCGATGTTTGAAACTCATTTTTCATTTTGCAGTTTTTCCCCACATGTGACATATCTACACATTCACAGGACTCACCACAATGCTCACATGCAAAACATTTTGAGATAGGATGTATGGTTATTGATTTATAACAATTTGTTTCTTTTCATACTTTTTCGGCTTTAGACTGCCATTTGACCCCCTTAACATGCTCCTAAACTCACCAAATTTGCCATGTATGTCATGGCTGGTGAACACTTTCATACAATATCAAAATTAACCCCTTGGGTGCCAAAATGAACTCTGTAGCGCCACCTATGTACTAAAAAACTCTCAAAATCTGCCCTAGCGGCCAGTAGGAATGTTGTAGAAACATGAAACAAATGCCAAAATGTTGGTCTGATTGAGCCCGACAAATCATACACTGACACTCATGAGCTAACTCCAACAGGAAGTTGGCAATCTGCCTTTGAAAGTTACTCTACGTTTCTGCAATTACTGCTTAGTCATTTCAGACCTTTGAATAAAAAGTTATACCTCATTAAATTCCCACAAGTCTGCAGAATCCAAAAGTGAAAGAATTTTTCAGATCCGACCTACGGTTATGGAATAATGGCGATTTTTTGAAGACTATGTTTACTTTCACTTTTAACAATGACAAAGTCCCTATAAAACTCTTCCTGGTGCACAGCTGTATGTGTCTGTCCTTAGTGCAGTGGTTCATGTAGCTGCCTATGAAACAAGAGGACCTGGGTTCAAATCCCAGACAATCCAATTTTTTTTTTTTTTTTTTTTTTTCTTCTTTCTCCATTTTAAAACAGGTTTTACTGGATTGTATTTTGGATATTGGAAATTTTGCACACATTCAAAAGTACACTGAATACATTTTTTCTAAATAAAACCCTAATTACCAATAATACAAAATTTCTATTACATAACTTCTTTTCATTTTTATGACCAAACGCTCAACTGTTTGTACAATGTTTCTTCATTCAAAAGTACTCTTTCTCACAGACACACATGCTCACACAATAGGGTTTTTCCAAAATAAAAGCCTTAAATGTGAGAAATCATCACTTTAATGCTCAATTATTTATACAATTTCAATTCATTTTTCAAACTGATTCTTTCTCTCACATACAAAACAAATGCACATGCACACAGTAGGGTTTCCAAAATAAAAGTCTCATTTTAAAGGTGATGGTGGTTTCAGCAGAGGGTCGCTGGTGTTCTGTACAGATGTAAGGAGGACAGACACTAAAGGATGGGAACTGGTATGGGGACGGAGAGGTGTGAGTGGAGCTGAGGTGTGGACATTCCCGGGACGCAGATCGCGGGGGAGGCGGAACGCCCGGTGCGAGGTCCCGCCCAATGCTGCTTGCAGCTTTAATTCTATTTTTTCCCCCTTTTTTCTAAACTCTGCAATAGTAGACATAAACTACAGTAAATACCCAAATAGAAAAATACTAAAATCCAACTTTTTCTGCATTAAATCCTCTTAAGACCCAGGAAATGTCAGCACAGTACCAGCTTTTTTCTGTTTTTTATTAAATCAGTGCCTATATTGGAAACATCATGATGCACCAGTTTTTTCAGATGCAGTTTTAGCGTACCGGCCGACAGGCTGTAAGCTATCGTCGTCATGTGACGTCCGGTGGCGTCGTCTGTCATCATCTGTCGTCTGTTACAAAACTTTCAATCGTCGTCTTCTCCGAAACTACAACTCCAATTGACTTCAAACTTGGTATACAGCTTCTTTATGATGATGTCAACAAAAGTTAGTGAAATTATTTGGATCCGGTTCTGACTGTGGATTTGGTGTGAGTTTGAACAATGTCCCCATTATAACAGATAGGAAGTGGATGGATGCAATAAATCAGTATCAATGATATCAAGTGTGAATTTGAATTTTTTACAGATCTGATCGGAATGTGACCAAAACATGGACTATTTCTGTAATAGAATAAATACACAGAACTGGAGGAGAATAAATGGCATCTGGGTTCATTTCCCAAAGCTTTGAATTTGGCCGGTAAGCTACAGGGCCATTGGTCCGATTTTTAAATTTGTATGGGATGTCCTTTGTGGTGGACAGTTTTCTTTACTTGTCTTTTTTATTTGTATGAAGTTGTGTAACTCTTGTCACAAATGTGGACAGAAAACCCATAGCTGGGTCTGAGGTTAAATGATCTAAAAATGAGTGAACTTCAGTTATACATTTACTAAACTTGTGTCTCGTGTTTTATATCAAATGTGTCCGACAACCTTCACATTTTTTTCATCAGTGTTCTTTTTATTGAAGTCAAGGTGAACCAGAGTGGCAGTCACAGAAGAAATAAACAATTTTTTTAGATTTTCCACACAACAAACAAAACACATGATACCCACCCCATCCCTCCCCCCACCCTACAAAGTCCCGGGCAATGCATCCCCATCCAAGATCAAACAAATAATAAATTAGATTAGATTAGATTTAATTTATTGGTCCCCGTGGGGAAATTCTTCTTCACTGACTGAACATTACAAGAAAAAGACAGCAACATTATACAACACAGACAACAACAACAACAGTAGGGGCAGACAAAACAAAAAGAGACATTGATGAGGTGACAGTTAGCAGACTGGTCAGCCTGGTCAGACTGGTCAGACTGGCCAGACTGGTCAGACTGGTCAGCCTGGTCAGACTGGTCAGACTGGTCAGCCTGTCAGGGGGGCCTGGTGTTTAGGGCGGCTATGGCTGAGGGGATCAGGCTTTTCCCAAGACGGGCCCTCCTGAATTTTAATGTCCTGTACCTGCGTCCTGAGGGTAGTGGGATGAAGTAGCGGTGTAATGGGTGCGTGATGTCCTGGACTATTATGTTTGCCATTCGGATGATGGATCTGTTATTTAGTTCTGTGAGGTTGGGTGTGGGGAGGCCGATGATTTTAGCAGCTGTATTTGTGATGCGTGTGAATTTGGCTCGGTTAGTGACGGAAAGCATGGTGTAAAAACATGTGGAGCAGTACAGGAGGATGGGTTGGATGATACTTTTGTAGAGTGACAACAGGAGGTGGGGTGCAACGTGTAATCCTTTAAGTTTGCGGATGGCTGACAGTCTTTGTTGGCTCCTTTTTTGAATGTCTGTGGTGTGCTGATCAAAGGGGAGTTTATTGTCCAGAGTTATTCCCAGATATTTGAAGGTGTCAACTGACTCAGCTGTTTGTGTGTTTATGAAAATGGGATCCTGGGGTGAGGGGGGGTTAAACCATAGTTCCTTGGTCTTGTTGACATTGATCTCCAGATAACGGTCTGTGCATAGCTTGGTGAAGTGGGTGACCATGTTGTGGTAGTCCAGAGTGGACTGATTGTCGGAGAGAAGTGCAAGGATGGCTGTGTGGTCTGAGTATTTTAGGTATGCTGTGGTGGGTGAGATGCTGCGGCAGTCGTTGGCGTAAAGTACATACAAGAAAGGGCTCAACACACATCCCTGTGGGACCCCGGTGTTGATGGTGAGTACAGGGGATGTGGTTGAGCCCACCCTTACTGCTTGCTGTCTGTCGGTGAGGAAGTTGTGGGTGAGATGGATCAGCTGAGGGGGGATGTTGAGATGATGTAGCTTCTGGATCAGTAGATGCTTCTGCAGGGAGTTGAAGGCGGAACTGAAGTCCACGAAGAGGATCCTGGCGAAGTTGCCTGGGGAG
Organism: Sphaeramia orbicularis; assembly: GCF_902148855.1. NCBI lineage: Eukaryota > Metazoa > Chordata > Actinopteri > Kurtiformes > Apogonidae > Sphaeramia > Sphaeramia orbicularis. The sequence continues at coordinate 3,326,841 of NC_043974.1, read as the reverse complement.
TCCAGGTGCTGGAGGAGGAGGTGCAGCAGGCAGGCCACAGCGTCCTCAGTGCCTCTCTTAGCCTTGTAGGCAAATTGGAGGGGGTCCAGGTGTGGGGTGACAAGTGGAAGGATGATGTTCAGCAGCAGTTTCTCTAAGCCAAAAAAAAAGAAAAAACACATATTGAGGCAACAATATCAGTAGGCATGACACTCATCAGGCCTGAACAATCGAACAAAAAGAAGACAAGAGTGGAGTTGGTCTGCAAGGCAGATTTCAGAGCAGATGGGGTTGTGTTCTGTTGGGCTGCATAACAACACATCGTCCCTCATGATCTGGCTTCAACCTTCAAAGTTTGCACAAAAAAAAAAAAACAACCTTAAACAAAATCATGAAATAAAATCAGATGTGTTCACAGTAACATTTGGAGCTTCTCAATAACAGTCATCACTTATGGCAGTTTCATTAGAATGATATAATCTAATGATATATTAAATTTATACTTAATTATAGACTGAATGTTGTGAGGAAAACTTTAATACATTACATCGTGTGGAAACAGTTTATTTGGGTTCTTCTCTGAAACTGGTTTATTTTAGTATCTGACACTTTTCCATCTTTCAGACCCAATAATCAAAGGTAAATGTAGACAGATTTACCCCAGGATGGACCTAATGATGACCTCAGAGAAAGGCACAAAACATTCTACTCCTGCTCTGATCCATCCCATAATTAATGAATTTATAATCAAATATTGGGTCCAAAAATAGGACCCAAATATGGACATTAAATCTCCCTAGGTGTCAGTGCATTAGATGTGTAAACATGTGTGTAAATGCTCTTCTATAGACTCTAAATACAGACACGGTGTTCAGTGTGTGGATCCTAGTGGTTTTTCTGATCCACACATGTGGGTTTGGCATCAGTCTGAGTCTCATTCCAGGTTTGGTGTGGAACCCATCGTGTCCACTGGTGTTACATGCAGAACCGGAACATTTAAACACTAATAAATCACAAATGATTTTGCCACAGCGGTCATTTTTTTCAACCATGAGAATAGAATAAAGAAAATAAAGAATTCAAAAAAAGTCGAAAAAATAGTTGCGTGTAATTTTCGTGTCCTTTTGATAGGGTTGGTAGAAAATATCGGGTCAGCAATATATTGCGATATTTCATTTCACAATACTGTATCGATATTAAAAAGTACTGTATCGATATTTTTAGGTATTTATTCAAATGCAGATATTGTGGAGGTTCATTTTTGTTTTTTTGGTTTTCTTTATTGTTTATATCTTATTTATTATTATTTAATACTCTTTTATTAAATAATGGTTATTTCAAATCATCCTAAAAGCACTTTCTACTGTCTGAGAGGCAGATGGTAGTTCCTTTGTTGGGATTGAACTCAAATCCTGTTCTGATGTTAGTTGTGAACTAATAGAATCTGAACATTTGAACAGGATCTGAAACTGGAATGTCTGTAAAACAGAATTTCAGTTTGAACACAGGAACATTTTGTGATAGAACATTAGATCCTGTTGGGATCAAATACAAATGTGTTTAGTATTTGTGCAGATTTCTGATGTAATTCAATTCTTCCAGGAAATAATCATTTTTTAAAAAAAAGAAACAAACAAAAAATTGCCTTTTTAACAGTATCATAATATATTGTATCGTGATCCTAGTATTGTGATTTGTATCGTATCACCAGATTCTTGCCAATACACACCTTTTGACTGTGTTACATACAGATTTTTGTGTTAAATGTAATATAAAATAATATAAAAATGTTTTATCTGAAAAATAGTTTCTCTTTTATCCCAGTATTTATTTTTATAATAGACCCAAAGTTCTTCCAAACCTGCTTCAGAACATTCGTCTACATTTTTAGCCCCATGTCCTGTTTTGAGGACCAGTTTCACAGAAACCCCCACATGTCAGATACAAACAAACTCATCTTCTGTTCAGATATGATGTACTCTGCTTTTACAAAATACTCAAAAATGTAACCACTCAAAATCTACTTTGTTATTATGATGAGACGAGTCGTAACGTCTTCCTTCCATCTCTTCTGCGGCTCATTCCGCTGTATGCCACTGCAAATGTTCATTTTTCCGACATCAAACACTTTGTGATTGACAGCTGATTTCTGGGACCTGCACCAAGAATGCAATTGGAATAAATGGCTCTAAGTCATATCCAAGGCTGGAAAAAGTCAAATCAGGGCCTGGGTATTCATTAGATGCCAAACCTCTCTGTACAACGTACTGTTAATGCAAAGTGATTTTTTTTCAGTCCACAGCTGCAGAAGGTATGAGCGTTCACACTCTCTCTCCGTGCACTAACATAACCTCTCTCGCTCATTCATGCACATATGACCCAGCAGCTTTTTTTTTTTTTTGGGGGGGGGGGGGGGGCGTTAAAGCCAGAGTGGAGTGAACTCTTTCCATAGATGTCAGAGAGCAAACACAGCGGCTGCAAACATACACACATATGAACACACTGTGTGTGTGTGTGGGGGTATGTTTGTGGTCAGCGCTGAGGAATTACCATGGGCTTATTCCGTCATTTGCCAAAGCTCAGGGGGTAAGGAGGAATAACTGCACTAAAACCCCCAAAACCACAATAAAGTGTTTCTGCTGAAAGAGCGAGAGTGGAAGAATGGAATGGAAAGGAAAAGACGAGAGGAGAGGCCAAAAAACGACAAGGACTGTGACCCTGGAGGGGGGGGGGGGCAAGGATATTAACAAAAACTAACGAAAGGATGAAAACTAGAATTGTAAAAACATTTTCGTTAACTGACATAAATAAAAACTATTATTAAAAGAAAAAAAAAAGATAACTAACCGAAAGTGTATTGTGTGTTTACAAAACTAACTAAAATGGATAAAAATTATGGATAAAATTCCCTTCGTTTTCGTCTTTGTCAACGTCGGATTGAAATAATTTTATTTCGTCACCATACGACACTTTTTGCTCCGTCACTTGTGTTCACTTGTGGTTTCCAGTCGTCTTCTGGTCCCCACTCTACCTGGAAACATGGAGACTAAAGCAGCAGAGTCCTGTCTGGGATTTATTTGAATACGACGACAGAGAAGAAAAGAGACGACTAAACTAAAATTAATACTCAAACTAAGGGTTTAGAAAAAAATGAAAACTAATAATAACTATCAAACCTGCTCTAAAAATGAATTAAAATGAACTGAACTAGAGAAAAAAAGTCAAAACAAAATAAAACTAAACTAGAATGAAAAATCCAAAACTATTAGAACCTGGGGGGGGGGGGGTTACATCACCACCAAAATTTAATCATTTGTTCCCTGTGCCAATACCAACGTTTCCTGAATATTTCATTCGTCCATAACTTTTTGAATTATCTTGCTAACAGACAAACAAACAAACAAACAAACAAACAAACAAACAGACAAACAAACCCAGATGAAACCATAACCTCCCTGGTGGAAGTAATAATGGTGTGAACTTGGTCCACATTATAAATTAGGTTAAAAATCAGTTACTTTACTATTACCTATTAAGAAATATTACTAATTAACTTGTGTAATAATATTGAAGGACTATTAGGTCATTATAGTGTCCTGGATCATCTGATTATTAGGCTCCGTTCACACAGCAGGTCTGAATGCACAATTCGGATTTTTGGTGAAATCAGATTTTTTGTGTGTGTTTTCGTTCATATTCTACATTAAATGCGACTTCTATCAGTTTTGAGTCTGAACTGAATGTGACCCTGAAGGGACCCACATGCACTGAAGAGGTCCTGATGGAATACCAGACCACGCAGACACACACTGTGTTTACAGAAGGAAATATGGTTTTCCTCCGCTCCGACCAACAACTGTGTCACATTTCAATGATGTAAAGGTCGGATAAATGCGACCTGACTGTTCAGACTGAAGTCACATTGGAAAATATCAGATATAGATCAGATTTAGGACCGCATATGAAAGTGGTCTGGGTCAGATTAGTGCTGTTCAGACTGTCTTTAACAGATCAGATCCAGGTCACATATGGGTAAATAAATCTGATTTGGGCCACATTTATCTGCAGTGTGAACGCAGCCTTAGTTCAAATAAACACAGCCCAGAGATCGGAAACTGCCATGAAATCCAAACGTCAGGGTTACAGTAGATCAGATCAGATCAGATGTAGTTCATCATTTCACTGCTGGTTTCATTTTCTTATGTTGTTGAATTATTAAAATAAATGTGTGGTCAGATGAACGACACCAGGGTGAAAGAAGACACCAGTAAAGTATCAAAGACGTGAACTTTCTTCAGTAAACTTGTCCTGTTCCCTTTTCTGACATCGGCCTCTTCGTTCCATCTCACCTGCTCAGATATTGTCATAAAGAAAATCTTGTCGAGGTATTGGGTTGCAAGTTTCAACCAAATCCAAACACAGAAAATCCCCTTGTTAATATTTCATCCTGCACAAATATTCTCCAGGGAGACGGGGAATGAGAGAAAGGGATGAGTGACGGCGTGATTATAGAGAGAAGAAAGGACGAGTGTGTTGATAATGAAGCATCTGTGTTCTGCACCTGACTGTAATCCCCGTAAACGGCCTCTGTGACATCTGCTGTTTGTGGATCTGTCTGTCTGTCACATCTACAACAGCCTTCAGTCCTCAAAGAATCCGTCCCATCTCTCAGCATCTTCCCATTTTTAAACACCTGGGGGAGGCAATAACAGGCGGACCACCTGGAGGAAGACATTTAAGAATGGACCGCTGAAAGACTGAGGGACCAGGGAGAGTATCTGAGGAAGAAATATAATGTGAAGATAGTTTAGGATGAAATGGAAAAGAAAGATTTAGAGAAAAGTAAGGATGTAACCATACGAAAATTTCATATGTTATTGTGACCAAAATGATCACGGTTATCATTGTTATCACGGTATTGTTGAAATTGTGCTCAAAATGTTCAAAAAGTACTAATACACACACTGAAATAATTTAACCAAGTTGTATTTAAAAAGAATAATAATAAAAATAAAATAACAGTCACAATGTCCCTTCTGTTGCAGAAACATTCCAATATTAACCCTTAGTGGTCTGAGTCTATTTTGTCTGTTTTTCAGTCCTTTTGGTTTGGCCTTTATATACTATAGAAACAAATGTTTACTATACCCATGTTTGGATCTGTTTTTTCAGCACAACTTCATCTATATCATCTGTCTATTATTTTTTTCACTTTAACCTACTATAAAAACATAAAAGGACAAAAAACACAAAAAAATATAAAATCCAATTTAAAAAATGTCTATACTTAATAGCATAAATAACACACAGATGCTTAACGAACCTTTTCAAAGACTTTAAAAGTGAATATTGGTTCCAAATATTAGGTATAGAAAATTAAAATTGTAATAAATAAAAACTATACTCAAATATTTGACATAAAAGCAGATCTTTACATCGGCGTTTTCTCCAGAAAAGTGCGGTAATCAAACATGGTTATCATGAGAAATAGAATTTAAACGGTAATACTGCAATTTTGCAACTGCAATTTTACCGCGGTTTATTGTTATACCGGTAATTGTTACGTCCCTAGAGAAAACACAACCAGGAAGGAAAGAAGGAAGGAAAAAGTGTAAAACCAGCATTTTGACGAACCATGACATTCAACAAAACAACTACATTTACAAGTTATCAACATATTAATTCATTATTTATTATAATATTTTAATTTTGTAATATTAAAATTAAATATACATACATACATATACATATCAGTACTATACAAGTCTCAACTATGATTCCAAATAATACAATAATTTCAATGTCCAAAATCCAAATGCAGATTAGACCTCATTCAATATAAGGCAGTCTCTGACTGCGGCCTCGTCTACACTAATACAGGACAGGATATCATTCTAAATGACTATTATCCTCCCCCTTTAAACATCTGTCCATACAATTTTCATTTTGCAAAATCTCTGCACAAACTGTGACACAAAAATGATGATAAACATGTATGAATGCTTTGTGAACTTTCAGCAGACACAGAGGCTGTGGTCTGTTACAGAGGTCTGTCTCCAAACGGCGTTCATTCTGACCTCCGTCTGCTGCAGGTCGGACATGGACTGACACAGCAACAACACAACTACACACATGCACATGTTGGAGGGTCTGAGTCCTTCATTTCCCTATCTACATAAATACACACAAACCTGAGCATTTCAAACACTTCCTGTTGGACATCGCAGGGGCGTAGAACTGGGTCTGGACTCTATGGACCCGTCCATCCCAGTATCCATCCACTCCTGTGGACTCACTATCAGTCCAACCGCTGTCTGCAGTGTTTAGTCAATGATTCTGGAACACAAAGGGTTAACAGTCGGTCTCTGCTAGAAGTCCCGCCTCTAATGTAAATGTCGCTCTCCGATTGGCTCTTTGGTTTTGCTAACATACATGTGATTGGCCGTCCCCACTGTCACTCCATCTACTTGTAAAAGGAACCTGTTAGTTGGACGCTAACGTCAGTTTTCAACATGTTTGTATTTGTTCTGAGTCACATCAGCCAGACGGATTTGAATATGAGTGGAGTCATTTGGACATGTGTGTGTGTGTGTGTGTGTGTGTGCTCAGTAATTAGGATGTAAAGGATGTCAAAGAAAAGAAAAGTGGACGTCAGACACTTCTATAGGAGTTAAAGTGTAAGTTAGTTCAAGGGTCTAGAACTGTAGAGGCTCAACACAGAAACTGAAGAAAAGACACTATTTAATACTAAACATACACTTTTAAAAGTTATTTTACTGATTATTTTAATGCATTTCTATGGCAGAGCAACTGTTTAAGAAACACACAAAGAAAATTTGTGGGGAAAACACAATAAAACCTCAGATTGTAAATGTGATTCTAGATGTGATTTTATCCATATTTTTGGGAATAAATGACATGTAATAATAGAAAGTAAAAGCCTTTTTTGTTCAGACAGTAACTGTACCATCAAACTGTATGAACAGTGGATCCACAATCTGTTCATATGACATGAATCAACATATTTATGTCAGGAGACAGAGAGTAGAGAGGAGGAGGAGGAGGAGGAGGAGGAGCAGAGGCTGTAAATTCACAGTTGGTTCAATAATAATGCATGTGTTTGTCATTAGAATAACTTTGCAGAATGCATTAAATTCTTGTATTGTCTTTAAATATTCAGATATACATTATAAACATGTCAATTACTGAATTTTTTTTCTGCTTATGATTGTTTACTTGTTTGGTCAGCTCGACATGACATGAAATTATGATCGCAAATGCAAAAAAATATCAACTTTCCGGGGTGCTGCCTTGGAGCACTACTGCGTCCACACCAGTGTCAGAGTCCAACCGACTGCCCTGGGAAAGCATTTTTAAAAGGTCTGTTTTTGTGTTTGTTTACACATGGACAAGAGGCTGTAACGTGTCATCCACATTACAGTGAAAGGGCATAAGACGTGGAACAGACTGGTGTTACTAAGGCTGGAAGAAGAGTCTGAATATGCACAGAAGGGTTAGAGTGCAGTCAGGTTTTTAAATGGAAGTGTCTGGGTCCTCAGTCCTGTTGGACTACCTTTGTCCTGGTCTGTCCTCAGTCCTGTTGGACTACCTTTGTCCTGGTCTGTCCTCAGTCCTGTTGGACTACCTTTGTCCTGGTCTGTCCTCAGTCCTGTTGGACTACCTTTGTCCTGGTCTGTCCTCAGTCCTGTTGGACTACCTTTGTCTTGGTCTGTCCTCAGTCCTGTTGGACTACCTTTGTCCTGGTCTGTCCTCAGTCCTGTTGGACTACCTTTGTCCTGGTCTGTCCTCAGTCCTGTTGGACTACCTTTGTCCTGGTCTGTCCTCAGTCCTGTTGGACTACCTTTGTCCTTGGTCTGTCCTCAGTCCTGTTGGACTACCTTTGTCCTGGTCTGTCCTCAGTCCTGTTGGACTACCTTTGTCCTGGTCTGTCCTCAGTCCTGTTGGACTACCTTTGTCCTGGTCTGTCCTCAGTCCTGTTGGACTACCTTGTCCTGGTCTGTCCTCAGTCCTGTTGGACTACCTTTGTCCTGGTCTGTCCTCAGTCCTGTTGGACTACCTTTGTCCTGGTCTGTCCTCAGTCCTGTTGGACTACCTTTGTCCTGGTCTGTCCTCAGTCCTGTTGGACTACCTTTGTCCTGGTCTGTCCTCAGTCCTGTTGGACTACCTTTGTCCTGGTCTGTCCTCAGTCCTGTTGGACTACCTTTGTCCTGGTCTGTCCTCAGTCCTGTTGGACTACCTTTGTCCTGGTCTGTCCTCAGTCCTGTTGGACTACCTTTGTCTTGGTCTGTCCTCAGTCCTGTTGGACACTGTCTGGTCTGTCCTCAGCTTTGGACTACCTTGTCCTGGTCTGTCCTCAGTCCTGTTGGACTACCTTTGTCCTGGTCTGTCCTCAGTCCTGTTGGACTACCTTTGTCCTGGTCTGTCCTCAGTCCTGTTGGACTACCTTTGTCCTGGTCTGTCCTCAGTCCTGTTGGACTACCTTTGTCCTGTGTCTCTGTCCCTCAGGTCCAGTCAGTGTCCTGGTTCTGTCCTCTGTAGACTGGTACCCTGTCCCCCTGCTGACACAGTACTGTGGACAGAACCATCACACATGGGCCTTTCTGGGTCCAGGACCAGGACAGTGGACCAGTTCCCCAGACTCCGCCCACACCACTCCTCTCCTGGTCTTTGTCTTTAGTGGATTCTAAAGTTTGTGGTCCAGACTCGTATGGTTTCCATAAATCTGTGCGTCCAGGTGGAACCAGTCCATCTGGGTTCATCGGTGTCATACGTAGTCCACACCTGTATGTGGTGCTGTCCACAAACACAGACAGAGCCTATGGCAGGATCCACTCAGACCACAGAAGAATGCACTGAGCATGTGCAGGAGGTTCTGTCCTGGGGTTTCTTCTTCTGGTCACATGGTCCTATGGTTGTCATGGTTTCCATACAGTGGTGTTGGTGCTATCCATACGCCAACACCAGGGGGGCGGAGCTGGGACATGTTTATGCTCTGGGACCCGTTCGACAAAAATGTCCGTCCAATCAAAGCAGTCTGAATGTTCCCTTTTCAATTTGAACATGTCTTTATCGCCCAAAACAGGAGCATAAATAGCAACAAAAACATTGAAAATGGCACAGGGCACCGACAACACCAGTGTCATGTGACCAAAGGCCCAAACCATAGTAAACTGTAGTGGACTGACATAATGTGGTTGTGGTGTGTGTGTGTGTGTGTGGGGGGGGGGGGGGGCATATACTCCATATATGAGCACAGTACTGTGGACACAAGAGGACAATGAGTTCATGGAACAGTGTCCATGATTGGATCTGGGACAACAACATGTCCTTACTGCTGATTGGACAAGGACAAATGAGAACATCTGATTGGCTCTGTGGCAGGGATTAAAGTTCTCCGTCACCACTACGGATTTCCGTCAAATGGAAAAACTGAGGGGGGGAAAAAGTCATATTGAAGTAACTTCCCCACGTGTTTCGCGGAGTCCAGTCGGCACCGCGATCCTGTCCTGGGTCTGCTGTCCTGAATCTGCAGGTGTTGAACACAGGCACACGCACAGGGGGCTGATAGGTTTAACAGTGATGAGAATAAGATGACTTCTTTATTTTTATGTCGGGAGGAGAGAGTGATGACTATTTATGTTTGGAAGGAAACGCTGCTCATTCTGTGCCTCAGAAACACATGGACAAGTTCAGCTTTACCGAAGTTCAGCCTCCAGACTAACTTCAGTTTAGTGCTAACAAGTAGCTTTCATTATGAAAGAACCACAGCGAAAAGGGAAGAAGACAGAACTGATCTGCATGGACCTTCATGTTTGGGTTCATAGCTTATCTCCTCTTGCCGGTATATGACTAGTGTGTGTGTTTGTGTTTGTGTGTATGTGCCCTCCCCATGCGTGCGGCTGTGCGCACCGCGGCCTTACGCGGTTACGCGCCCGACTGCATAAGTGCTTTATTTTGACCCGTTTAGCATCTTATTTCTATCTGTGTGGTATAGTACGAAGATAAAACTGAATGAATGAGTAACACCCTTGGTATTTGCAAAGCCACTGTATTTTAAATATCCTCAGAGAGTATCTGTAACGGAATATATAAATATATATAAATATAAAAGCAGAAAAAATAAAAGATTAGTTGGTTAGGGTTACATTTACACAGACATTTTCCCCAAAATTCATGTGCTTTTGGAGTTGGAGTTATGTTTTAGGAGTTCCTAAATTGTTAAATAAAAAGTTTTTCACTCATTTTTTGCAGTAAGGTTTTCTTCTAGTTATTTTCACTTGCTTCAAAGGTTTTCATACCCTTTAAAATTAACCACAGAGCACCAAAACTGACCTGAAGCTTTAAAAATTTTCTGGGGGAGGACCCCCAGACCCCCCACCAATACCACTCATGACATTTTTTCTATCCATGTTACTAATCTTCTACACCTGTACACTCTCCCATTCAGTGTGTTTTACAGTATTGCCAAATTTGACTATATAAACTTATACGCTATAGTAGTATTGTATTGCATCATTTTTAATAGTGGCCAATGATTTAGATCAGAAGAAAATTTTCAGTCAGATGAAAAATTTTTGCTTTAATCCCTGTTCTGTGGAAATAGACACGCCCATATTTACTACCACAGTACTGTGACAGTAGACACTGGCTTTTAAATTGCAGTTGGTTTTTCATATTCTGTCTACAGAGGGAAATCCTAGCTTCAACTACTTCACTTTTCCATATTTACCTCCACCAGAAAGTAATGTGATCACTTTGTTTTGTTTGCTTGTTTGTTTGTTTGTTAGCAACTTTAGGGGAAAACTCTTCCCTCCATCTTTCCCAAATCTTCCCCACAGATAGGCCTAGGCCCTGGGACCAACCCATTCCATTTTGGTCCCAGTAGGACAAAGTTCAAGGTCACAGCAAGGTCACAACATCTACAATTTTCCTATCTGTCATCATTGAGCAATTTTCCAAAATTCATCAAAAATTCACATTGACTCCGATTCTCCTCCAATTGGATCCACCTGTAGCTTAGAACAATATCTTGTATCTGGCACAAAACTGTCCACATCCACTGTGGAATGTGGACTCTGTGGACGTTTACATTTAACATTGAAAATCCCATTTACCACACATTTAAAATTAGAACTCAACAAATATTGATGTGAATTGAATATAATTTGACATACACGACTGGTACCAAGCTGCAACTTTTTCTGCTGTATGGAACAACCTGGAAACTGTTGAATTTAAACAGCAACAGTCACATGCACACCGTTCAGGGTGCTTGGCGGAGGTTTGCGTTCTCTGAACACTAGTTTATACATGTTTCTATCTGGTTACCTCCAGCAAGGAGGTTCTGTTTTTGCCAGGGTTTGTTTGTTTGTTACCAAGAAAACTCAAAAAGTTAAGGACAGATTTTCATGAAATTTTCACGAAATGTTGATACTGGCACAAGGAACAAATTTTAAAATTTTGGTGGTGATCGGGGTGGGGGGTGGGGTGCTTTTCTAGTTTACATTATTTTACTGTTTTGGCCCACTTTAGATCATATTAGGCTGTATGTGGCCCCTGAACTGAAATGAGTTTGACAGCCCTGATTTATCAGAATTAAATCAGTGGAATAATTCTCATATCTACTGCACAAATGTACGCTGTCTCCTCACAGTGGCTGATGTTTGTCTAAACTCAGTCATCACAGAATCCCAACAGATTGAGCATCATCTCTGTATCCTGGTTTTTTATGCCGGTTTATTAAGAGGGAAGTAATAAACGCTGGTCCATTAACCCCACCCCCACCCCACCCCCACCCTCATGTAAAACTCCTGACTGCACATCATCATTTCCATTATTAAATATGACGCCGTCTCCTCTGGTGCCCTCTGTAATGGCGGCCGAGGTAATCCTGGGTAATTCTCCATATATCAGCCTTCGGGGCCTGACTTTACTGCCGGTAATTGCACATGTGGCATCAGGTCTCATCTTCAGCGTGAAAAATGAAGACAGCGAAAAGAAAATGGGGGGGGGGGATTTACAGTAAAGCTGAGGTCAGTCTGGTTTATAACTTTCAAACAATCACACAAGCGCACACACACGAACAAACCAGACAGGTATGACATCATCGTGGTCTCTGATCCAATCGTTACCGGCAGCAACCGCGAGCAAAGCGCATGACCGCAACCTCGTATATCAAGACCCCTGTGGTGTGTGTGTGTGTGTGTGTGTGTTAGAAGATGAGTGTGTTTGGAAAAGCAGACGGCTGTTGGTCTTTCAGTCCACACTGTCCTGATAACAAATCCAATCTTCTGAGCTTTTTGTTTCTGTCTCTTCATAGGTCTGTTCATTTACATCAGAGGTTCTCAACCGGGGGCTGGGGGGGGGGGGGTCGCAAGTGACATCATCATGCATGTGTGCCAAGGTTCTAATAGTTTTGGATTTTTCATTCTAGTTTAGTTTTATTTAGTTTTGACTTTTTTTCTCTAGTTCAGTTAGTCTGAATTCGTTTTTAGAGCAGGTTTGCTAGTTTTATTAGTTTTCTTTTTTTTCTAAATGCTGAGTTTTAGTTTAGTTTTAGTTTAGTCATCTCTTTTCTGTTCTTCTCTGTCGTCGTATTCAAATAAATCCCAGACAGGACTCTGCTGCTTTCTCCCAACTTTAGTCTCCATGTTTCCAGGTAGAGTGGGGACCAGAAGATGACTGGAAACCACAAGTGACGGACCAAAAAGTGTCGTATGGTGCCACTAGCTAAAATTGCTAGAGCCAAATAAATCAATTTTGTATCAATCCAATATTGACAAATGAAGGGAATTTTATCTATAATTTTGATACGTTTTTGTTAGTTTTGTAAGCACACAATACAGTTTCAGTTAGTTATAATTTTTTTTCTTTTAATTATAGTTTTTATTTATCTCAGTTAACGAAAATATTTTTACAATTGTAGTTTTCGTCATTTCGTTTGTATTCATTAACGATAATAACCTTGATGTGTATGGGTGTGCTACAGACTACTGTTGTACATCACAACAGTATAATTCACTCAGCACATACCCCCCCCCCCCCCCCAATTTGTGTGTGTGTGTGTGTGTGTGGGGGGGGGGGGGGCAGTAGGTAGTCAGTGATAAGCGGAGGGAAACACACTTTCACTTTCTCACAGTTTTATCTACAGAACTATAGAACCCACCACGTCCTCCACACACAGGTCCATCATGTAGGCCTGTGTATCGGCAAGAATCTGGTGATACGATACAAATCACAATACTAGGATCACCATACAATATATCATGATACTGTTAAAAAGGGAACTGTTGGTTTGTTTCTTTTCTTAAATGAATATTTCCTGGAGGAATTGAATTACATCAGAAATCTGCACAAATACTAAACACATTTTTATTTGATCCCAACAGGATCTAATGTTCTATCACAAAATGTTCCTGTGTTCAAACTGAAATTCTGTTTTCCAGACATTCCAGTTTCAGATCCTGTTCAAATGTTCAGATTCTATTAGTTCACAACTAACATCAGAACAGGATTTGAGTTCAATCCCAACAAAGGAACTACCATCTGCCTCTCAGACAGTAAAAAGTGCTTTTAGGATCCTTCAAATAACCATTATTTAATAAAACAGTGTTAAATAATAATAAACAAGATATAAACTATGAAGAAAAACAAAAAAACAAAAATGAACCTCCACAATATCTGCATTTGAATAAATACCTAAAAATATCGATACAGTACTTTTTAATATTGATACAGTATTGTGAAATGAAATATCACAGCATATTGCAGAACCGTTATTTTCTAACACCCCTACCACTTTTAGAATTACGTACCCCCCCACCCCCACCCTCATCCCCGGTCCCACAAATTTGTATAAGGGGTTGTCAGCAGGCTCATGATGCCTTGAGTGGGGCGTGGTTCAAAAAAGGTTGACAAACCCTGATTTCCATCTATTTTTGTGACATGTGACAGTTTGGAGCTGACCCCAGTGGCATTACAGCAAAATTACAACTTTAACCCTTTAACATCAAATGTATCATGTTTGATCCATGACTTTTGAAGCCCTTTACATGATCAGTGTGATTTTTTTTTTCTTGAAAAACCTCATGTATACAATTAGATACATGCAATACACAGATAATCCACCAGGGGGAGGAGTTCATTCACCACAGGCCTTTTTAGTGACACTACAAGACTGACATTAATGAGGAAGAACTGTGAGCATTTAGAAAAGGAATTAACTATTTATTACCTCCGCCAAGGAGGTTATGTTTTTGCCAGGGTTTGTTTGTTTGTTTGTCTGTCCGTTAGTGTGCAACATAACTCAAAAAGTTATGGACAGATTTGGATGAAATTTTCAGGGTTTGTTGGAAATGGGATAAGGAAGAAATGATTAAATTTTGGTGGTGATCGGGGGTGGGGGGGCCCACGGGGGGGGGCACTGATCAGCCTTGGCGGAGGTCTGTGCTCTCCGAGTGCTTCTAGTTAAACGTTTGTGTTAGATTATGTCAGTGATTTCCAACTTTTTTTTTTACTCCTGACCCAATTTTAACATCACACCATTCTGTCAACCCCACACATTCAAAACAGAGACATTTTTTTCTGGCTGAAATTAATTAGTTTTTGATCCTGTAATTGTTTTTTTATCCTTTGTTTCAAATCCAGGTTAATTTTAGAGGACATTCAGTTATAGTTATATTATTGTGGACAGAGGCAGTAAATCCAGGTGTAGATTACTGCACAAAGGGAGAATTTTATTTTCCTTGGTCAGGATCTGTCCAGTCAGTCCAGCTGCGGTTTACAAGGAGGACAATTAATACTGAACAAACAAGAACTGAAACTATGAATTATGAAAGAGCTGCAGCATCTGAAACTGACCACAGTGAACATTTGACAGATAAACGGAACCACAGAGAAACAGAACCACAGTGCTGCAGTTTCAGCTTCAGTTTGTCATGTCTTTTATGGATTGGGATTGTCTCTGTCAACTCACCATATAGTTTTTATTAGTAAGTTGTGGTTTTTTTTTTTTTTTAATCAATTACTAGAAATTCCAGGCAACCCCACATAGGGTCCCAACCCCACGGTTGAAAAACACTGTATTATGTTTTTGTTCAAAAATGATAATATTTGAGCAGTGAGACCTGATGGATCAAATATGATACAAATGGAAATTCATACAAGGGAACTGATATTTGAAAAGTGTTTTTCAGTTGTACAGAAGGACCAATAAAGGCTCCAGGTTCCAAGAACTGGAATTTTCTGTCGATGGTTTAATGGTTCAGACTTTACAGGGTTAAAATCATTCTGTATTAACCTCATCTGCCTCTTGCCTGCTTGTTTAATACTCAAGTCAGACATTTTGCTGAATTTATTTATTTTCGGTGTTTGTTCACATTATGATTTAAATGGCTGCCATCGCACTTGTGAACAATCTCCAACCCTGTTTTTTTTTTTTTTTTTTAATTTCCTTCAAACTTGTCTTTTTTTTATTTTTTTTTTATTTTTTTTTTTATTTAGGTACACAAGACATATACATTTTGAACAAACATCAAGATGTCAAAAAGTGTCAAAAACTATCATAACCTTGATAGTGAACATGGGTAAAGTTTTGTCCAATGGAAAAGTGATGGATGAGACAGAGGTTACAGCTCAAAGCTCCCCCTATGTTTCTGTTTACAGTCTGATTTATGGGGCACATCATGATAATTGCTGCATTATATTACATAAAGTAGATCATATAATGTTACAGGTCTGTCTCACCTTGTCTATTTATATACAGTATATATCACAGGTGTCAAACATGCGGACCGTGGGCCAGAACCGGCCCTCCAAGGGTTCCAATCTGACATGATCGTATGAAGCAAGGTTCTAATAGGTTTGGATTTTTCATTCAAGTTTAGTTTTATGTCGTTTTGACTTTTTTTTTTTTTTGCTCTAATTCAGTTTGTTTTAATTCATTTTTAGAGCAGTTTTACTAGTTTTTATTATTTTCTAAATGCTTAGTTTTAGTTTAGTTGTAGTTCAGTGGTCTCTTTTCTCTTCTTCTCTGTCGTCGTATTCAAATAAATCCCAGACAGGACTCTGCTGCTTTAGTCTCCATGTTTCCAGGTAGAGTGGGGACCAGAAGACGACTGGAAACCACAAGTGAACACAAGTGACGGAGCAAAAAGTGTCGTATGGTGACAGCACAGAAAATTGCTTGGGTGAAAGAAATCGCTTTCATATCAATCCGACACTGACAAAGACGAAAACGAAGGGAATTTTATCCATAATTTTTATCTGTTTTAGTTAGTTTTGTAAACACACAATACAGTTTCAGTTAGTTATGTTTGTTTCTTTTAATTATAGTTTTTATTTCAGTTAATGATAATGTTTTTACAATTCTAGTTTTCGTCATTTCATTAGTTTTCGTTAACGATAATAACCTTGGTCTGAATATATTAACAGTCACTTCAGTTCAGGTTCCACATACAGAGCAATGTGATTCAGACCATCCCATAATAACCCTTTAACAATAAAATACAGGGGTTGGACAAAATAATGGGAACACCTTCACCTCAAGATGATAATGCCCCAATCCATACAGCTAGAATTGTTAAAGAATGGCATGAGGAACATTCTAATGAAGTTGAGCATCTCGTATGTCCGGCACAGTCCCCAGACCTCAACATTATTGAGCATTTATGGTCAGTTTTAGAGATTCAAGTAAGACGTCGATTTCCACCGCCATCATCTCTAAAAGAGTTGGAGGGTATTCTAACTGAAGAATGGCTGAAAATTCCTTTGGAAACAATTCACAAGTTGTATGAATCAATACCTCGGAGAACTGAGGCTGTAATTACTGTACACCATATTAAATTATATTTTGTTGATTTTTTTTAAGGTGTTTCCATTATTTTGTCCAACCCCTGTATGAACAACCTGAAAATTAAGTGCAATTTTAACAATATTCTGGCTGTTCCTAAATATTTTGTGCATTTGTAGATCTGATCTGTCAATAAACTGACACATAACATTGTAGAAATTATTCTGAGTGCTTCTAGTTTGTTTTTTGTTTTTAGAAATTATACTTTGTTTTAGTGTAAATACAGTAAAATGACATGAAAAGGTTTACATTTACAAAGAGAACTAGAAAAGCACTCAGAGAGCGCAGACCTCCGCCAAGGCAGATCAGTACCCCCCCCCCCCCCATCACCACCAAAATTTAATCATTTGTTTCTTGTGTCAGTATCAACATTTCCTGAAAATTTCATCCAAATCCATCCATAACTTTTTGAGTTATCTTGCACACAGACAGACAGACAAACAGACAGACAGACAGACAGACCGACCAACGCTGGCAAAACCATAACCTCCTTGGTGGAGGTAAAAATGTGGACTTGTGAGTATTTATGGGTTATTATGATGGTGTTTTACTGGTCTGACTGGTCCGATTGTATGTGGAACCTGAACTGAAATGATCGTTAATATCTTCGGTGTAATTTTTGCATTTCAGACTCATCCTGTGGGCTGGACTGGACCCTTTGGGGGGCTGGATTTGGTCCCCGGGCCGCACGTTTAACACCTGTGTTGTATCAGATCAGCCTCAGTTGTTTGTTATGAAGTCATCCCTTCCAGGTGACCCGGGTGACCTTTGATGAGCTGTAAATGGCGCTGACGCCCTCTGCTGACACCATCCCCTCTTTGCCTCACTAACAGGGTGATTATTCTGTCTCATAAATATCAAACACTGAATAATAAAAGCCCACTGTCAGGGACACAGCTGACCCTGAACCTCCACTTAGTCCTCATAATGTCCTGCTTGATAAATCCCGTCTCTTTGGGTCGTTACGGCCGTCGTGCAGCTCCAGACGTCGCAGATGTTCTGACTCTGGGTGCATGGCGTCATCACTATGATATCAGACAGATCGTACAGACACACTTAGGGAGACAGGCTTTCAGTTACTTGTTTATGAGGTTTTGGATCATTGCTATTAAATCAATAAAATATGTAACTTGGATTCATTCGCATATCGGCACGGTGATAAATGCCAGTGTCTAATTTATAGGTTCTAAGACCAACTATGTGGTTATTTTTCATGTATAAATGGCTCCTGAAGTGACAGGTGAGTTCATGACGACCACGTGTCTGAGGTTCAAACACAGACTGGCCATGAAAACAAAGCAGACGCCCTCATTTCATACAAACTAGGATGAACCTTTAGCTCCTGAGACAGTTGAGAAATTAGAGCTGTGTACCTGCAAGAATCTGGTGATACGATACAAATCCCAACACTAGGATCATGATACGATATGTCATGATACTGTTAAAAAGGCAATTTTTGGTTTGTTTCTTTTTTTCAAATGATTATTTCCTTGAAAAATTGAATTACAGCAGAAATCTGCACAAATACTAAACACATTTTTATTTGATCCCAACAGGATCTAATGTTCTATCACAAAATGTTCCTGTGTTCAAACTGAAATTCTGTTTTACAGACATTCCAGTTTCAGATCCTGTTCAAATGATCAGATTCTATTAGTTCACAACTAACATCAGAACAGTATTTGAGTTCAAACCAAACAAAGGAACGAACATTATTTAATGTAAGAGTGTTAAATAATAATAAATAAAATATAAACAAAGAAGAAAAACAAAAAAAAAACAAAAATGAACCTCCACAATATCTGCATTTGAATAAATACCTAAAAACATTGACACAGTACGTTTTAATATCGATACAGTATTGTGAAATGAAATATCGCGATATATTGCAGAACCGATATTTTCTTATACCCCTACATGCAACTGTAGGTTTTAAGGTACAGGTGTCAAACATGCGGCCTGTGGGCCAAAACCGGCCCGCCAAAGGGTCCAGTCCGGCCCCTGGGATGAATTTGTCCAATGCAAAAATGACACTGAACATATTAACAGTCAAGGATTTTAAAATGGTTTTAGTTCAGGTTCCACATTCAGACCATTATGATCTATATCAGGGGTCTCAAACTGATTTTCTTTCAGGATCCACATTCATTGATCTCCAGTGGGCCGGACCAGTAAAATAATAATAGAATAACCTATGAGTAATGACAACTCCGAATTTTTGTCTGTGTTTTAGTGCAAAAAAACCTATTAAATTATGAAAATACTTACTTTTTTAAATTATCCAAACAAAAAAGATTTAACCTGAAAAAACTGAAATTTCAATTAAGAAAATTTAGTGCAATTTTAACAATATTCTGCCTCCACTTCTCACTTCTACATATGCATTATGGATCAGATCTACAAAGACACTAAACACTGAAGAACAGGCAGAAAAGAGTTCAAACTGTGTTTAATTTTCTTTAGACATTTCAGGTTTGGGGTCCGGTTCAGGGACCACAGGATTTCATCTCTGCTTTTTGCAGATGATGTTGTCCTGTTGGCCTCATCGAGCCTGGACCTTCAGCGTGCCCTGGGGCAGTTTGCAGCTGAGTGTGAAGCGAGCGGGATGAGGACCAGCACCTCCAAATCCGAGGCCATGGTTCTGGACCGGAAAAAGGTGGTCTGCCCTCTCCGGGTCTTTGGGGAGTCTTTGCCCCAAGTGGAGGAGTTCAAGTATCTCGGGGTCTTGTTCTAGAGTGAGGGGAGGATGGAGCGTGAGATTGACAGATGGATCAGTGCAGCGTCTGCAGTGATGCAGTCGCTGTAGCGGTCGGTTGTGGTGAAGAAGGAGCTGAGCTGAGAGGAGAAGCTCTCGACTTACCGGTCAGTCTACGTTCCTACCCTCACCTATGGTCATGAGCTTTGGGTCATGACCGAAAGGACAAGATCCCGGATACAAGCGGTCCAAATGAGTTTCCTCCGTCGGGTGGCTGGGCGCACCCTTAGGGATAGGGTGAGGAGCTCAGTCACCAGGGAGGAGGTCGGAGTAGAGCCGCTGTTCCTCCACATCCAGAGGAACCAGCTGAGGTGGATCAGGCATCTGTTTCAGATCCTCCTGGACGCCTCCCTGGGGAGGTGTTCCGGGCATGTCCCGCTGGAGGAGACCTCAGGGAAGACCCAGGACACGTTGGACAGACTATGTCTCTCGGCTGGCCTGGGAACGCCTCGGGGTCCCCCCGGAAGAGCTGGAGGAGGAGTCTGGGGAGAGGGAAGTCTGGGCATCCCTGCTTAGACTGTTGCCCCTGCGACCCGGCTCCGGAGAAGCGGTGGATAATGGGTGGATGGCATTTCAGGTTGTTCATATTTGTTCAGGTTATTCACATTTTATTGTTCCTGGACAGTTTGTAAATGTCAGTATTTTCATAATTTAATGTTTTTTTATTTATTTATTTCAAATAAAACTTGGTTCAATTTTTTCAGTGTGTATTAGTACTTTTTGAACATTTTGTGCACATTTCAACAACACTAATAATAATGATAACTGTGTTAATTTTGGTCACAATAACCATGATATTACATTTTCATATGGTTACATTTCTACAATGCATCTTCAGAGGTGCTGCTCCTAACCTGACCTCTGACCTTTGACCTCTGGTAGATCAGTAAAGTATCACCTTATTATCAAACGTCGGACAGACCCTCAGCCCATCGGATGCTTTCGTCTTTTATCAGGTTTCACACCCCGGCAGCTGTTGAGTTTGAAATCAGCGGGGTGTGTGGATCACTTGTGTGTGTGTGTGTGTGTGTGAAGGTACCGTCCACAGGGTGATTAGTGAAGCACATTCTTCTTCAGTCCACTCATAATCACACACAGACACACAGTTCAACACCAGGGCACAACACACTACAGAAAAAACAACAGCAGCTCATCATTCAAACCACAAACATTCATCTGAATCTTACTCTTATTAGCATCGCTTTCTTTCCAACAGTCCAGTGTTTCACAGTTGGACATGGATGTGGTAAGTTTTGAAAGCTATAGTTGTTTCTTTTTGACAAAAACGCTACTTATTTCATATTAATTTATACTTATTCTAAACTTATTTTATAACTGCTGTTGATAAATGAATAATCCAGGTTACATAGAAATATATATATATATATATATATATATATATATATATATATATATATATATATATATACACATACATACACACCCACAGTAACTACGGAGCCTCTGAACGTCCAAATATGGTCATATCTGATGACCATGAAAAGATGAAGAACTGTATTTTACACCAATTATTTCAACACATTGATAGGATTAGTGGTTTTAAAGTTATTAAAGAGTTTGGTTCAGTGGATGGTTTTGGTCGCAGGTGGATGTTTGGGTCTTTAAGGGTTAAATGGGCTGAAGTTCCGAGTCATCATATAAAGTATTCATGGATCTTCTCTGCAGTCTCTGTGCTGCGCAGGCATGTTCCATGTATAAAGCTGACGTCAGTATCATGTCACTGTTAATAAATCCTGGATGTTCCATGTTGTGGGTTTTGTAAAGATGGTTTTCTCTGTTATTATATGGAGGGAAAATCTTCCAGGTGAAGTCCTGAATCTGAGCAGCAGCGTCGGGTTCTTCTCAGCCACAAAGCTCTTCTTTTTGTGTTTGTGTTCCTTTGGATAGACAGCAAGGTTATTATCGTTATCGAAAACTAACAAAATGACGAAAACTAGAATTATGGAAACATTTTCGTTAACTGAAATAAATAAAAACTATAATTAACCCTTGTATGGTGTTTGGGTCTGTGGGACCCGTTTTAATTTTTTATTAAAAGAAAAATGATGAGTAATTATTTTCTAATTAATTATTTCCTCTCATATTTCCTCTCATATCTTGTCCTGCTCCTGTTTTTAAGTAGAGTTCTCTGTTTTTAATCGTCTTTGTCACTTTTACCTTTTGGTTTTTCTAATATGTCCATTGGATGTTTCAAATGTCTTGTTCTGTCTCGGCTATTTTGTAAATGAGGTTGCATCCTCAATACATCTCCGAGTTTGAATAAAATAAAAGTTAGGTTGATTATATCACATTTTACTAAAAGAACAAACTAAAAATGAGTAGCAGTTTAATTCATAAATACGATCTAGCAAAGGCAAAAATTAAACATATATGCTTTTTATATTGCTTGTAATTGGGACAAAGTAAACATCTGTTGAGTGTTTTAACATAAAATTGTTTATGTTGAATTAAAAACCCACAAATGCAGCAGGTCCACCACACCCCAGAACACTGGCTGAATAACAAAAAATATGAACAGCACACAAGGCTTAAAAGAAAAAAAACGATAACTTACTGAAACTGTATTGTGTACTTATAAAACTAACTAAAACGGATAAAAATTATGGATAAAATTCCCTTCGTTTTCGTCTTTGTCAATGTCGGATTGATATGAAATCGATTTATTGCACTTGAGCAATTTTCTGTGCTGTCACCATACAACACTTGTTGGTCCGTCACTTGTGGTTTCCAGTCGTCTTCTGGTCCCCACTCTACCTGGAAACATGGAGACTAAAGTTGGGAGAAAGCAGCAGAGTCCTGTCTGGGATTTATTTGAATACGACAACAGAGAAGAAGAGAAAAGAGACAACAAAACTAAAATTAATACTAAAACTAAGCATTTAGAAAAAAATGAAAACTAATAAAAACTAGCAAACCTGCTCTAAAAGCAAATTAAATCTAACTGAATTAGAGAAAAAAAAAGTCAAAACTAAATAAAACAAAACTAGACTGAAAAATCCACAACTATTAGAACCTTAGTGCCATCCACCAGAAACAAACCATGTGTTTGCAAACAGTCTGGAGGGAACTCGGGCATCTTTGGAATTTTATTGCGACGTGCATTGTAGGAAACGGAGGTTTGTGCAGCCGCCTGACAGCAGCAGCGAAACCATATGATATTATATGAATGAAACAAACATGACGCAGAAACGGCAGGAGCTTCCTTCCCTCTATGCATATTCCCCCAGCTGTTTCCGCGTTTCAGCCGTTTCCGTGTCGTGTTTGTTGCTTTTTCATCCTGCTGCTGTCAGGCGGCTGCGCGAACCTTCATTTCCTACAACACACATCATGACAAAATTCCAAAGAGGCCTGAGTTCCCTCCCGGCTCTGTTTGTAAACACATGGTTTGTTTCTGGTGGATGGAACTAAGAAACTGTTCACCATGAGGAAGAGATTCAGCTGAGGAATGACAGACAGACGAACAGACAAATGAAACCGAGGATATGACTGAGGATGGACAGATCTGAGGAAAAATCGGTCACAAAAGTCTCCCGCACCTTTAAAATCAGACAGAATCACCTAAAGAATAACTTTTCAGTAAGATATAGGAACTTATTTTTAAACAACAGATCTGGAAAATCTGATTTCAACAAATCTTACCAAGATCATTTTCACTTGTTGCTTGAGTTAAGCAAAAAAAAAAAAATCTTGAATTAAGCAAAAAAAATCTGCCAGTGGAAAAACTCCGCCCACATCCTTTGATAACAGCCTGTAAACTGATTTCTAAAAGGATGAGGGTCACATCTTCAAAACAGTTTGGTTGGGTTTCTACAAAGGTGCTGCGTTCAAGCGCTCAACAATGCAGTGAATTAATCGTTTTTTTTTTATATGTACATCTTTTTGTATTACTAAAGGTGTACAGCATGTATGTAATGCTGTGTTCCAGGTCGGTTTTTGAGCCCGTAAGTCACAACTTCAAACCACGACTCACGACTTTGTAACGTTCCAGGCAAGTCACACAAAACTGCCTGAGCGCTAGGGCTGCACGATTAATCGATTTTAAATCGAAATCGGATTTTTTAATTAGGACGATTTTTAAAAAAGGGAAATCGTCAAATCGATTTCATCTCTCTCATGCCTCCGGGCTACCGTAGGCTCTTCCTGTGACAGCGGTCTGTCACAGAAGTCCGTGTAATGACCGCGGACGTTAAATCTGTTAATGAACCCGCAGTACTTATAGCAATATAAGCCGTGGCTTCACGCAGGCATCCCGCAATTGAAATATAGCGAGATGGGGATCACTCATCTTCCGTTGTCCCAGATCCGTACCGTACTGTCTTCTTCTGAACCGGGTCCGGGTCTCGGGGTCATCAGCCTCAGCAGAGGAGCCCACACAGCCCTGTGCCCACACACATCCACCAGCTCCACAGACAGAATCCCTCCAGTGTGTCCTGGGTCGGTCTGTTCCACGCACGGATCCCTCAGTTTAAATAAAACCACATCTGGATCACTCATATTACGTGGTCCACGCACACACGACTGATGCCTGTCACTGACTTACACTGGTATCACTGCTGTGGGCCAGATACCCCAAAAAGGGGGGAAAAAAAAACAAAACTTTTTTTTTTTTTTAAATAATTAATTTAGTCCTCTTACTTGCTAAATTTTTCATTCACAAATGTAAGTTCTTTAACACAAAACCAAACATTATTTATATTTTGTGAGATATTGAACTTTATTTAAAGCTGTTAGATAAATCTGGAAACAAAAAGGCTATAAAAAACATAAGTATTTGCTCTGATTTGGACATTTTATTATAGTGTATTCCCCCTGACAAACTTATGTTATTTTCTTGTTGTATACATTGTTTGTGTGCTCTACTTCATTTTAAAGATTTAATGAAGAGAAAAAACAAAACAAAACTGTGGGTTCATCACGTGATCCCATCACAGCTTTGAGGTCAGAGCAGTGGCTTGCATTGTGGACTGCTCACGAAAACGACATGCTGACTTCTGTTGTCTTTTCTAGTTATACCCAAAAATCGAAATAGAAATCGAAAATCGAGTTTTTAGAGGAAAAAATCGGGATTTTTTTTTTTGCCAAAATCGTGCAGCCCTACTGAGCGCAAGGAATTGTGGGAGTTCGATGTAAACAAACCAGCATGGTGGACCGTACGATATGTTCAGGGAGGGAAACAGAGGAGGAAAAACGGTGCATAAGGCAAGAGGAGCTGTTCTACCTGTGATGTTCTTTGTATATTTGGATTCGTATTTGGTATTCATTTATTCTTGAACTCATTGGACTGAAAACTAGCTAACGCTAGAACAACTCCATTTGCAAGAACATTTGTGGAGAAATAATGTTAGAGCAATACCTTGTTTTGATAAACAATTTGGCATAAACACCGCATCCATGGGGGGGCGCCATTGTTGTTTCATGGGCTACATGATGTCAGAACTCGGAACTGGGAGAACATGGATCTAGTACGAGTTCACGGGTGGGAAGTCACAGGTTTGACTGACATTCCAGTGCATTTTCACCAGTAGAAGGATGGAAAAACACCAGTTACAGGTGGACTGGAACGCAGCGTAATATTCAGTCTCTGCTGATGTTAATAAATACATTTTCTAATTTTAGGAGTCCATTTTTTTTTGCCAGTATGGTCGTGAACAAGGCGTTAAATTCGGTTCTGAAGTATTAAAAGTGTCTTAAAAAGTCTTAAATTGAACTTGCAGAAACCTGTGACGGACTAAAGGACATGAACACCTGTCCTGTGTGTACTTCTGTTTGGTGGTGCAGATATCACATGCACATTCTAACCTTCACATGAACTTCTCTCCTCATCCTCCTCTTTCGTTCTTCCTCTCCTTTTCCCTCCAACCCTGTTTCCCTCTTTACTTACATACTCGTCTGCTCTGTATCCTTCCTTTATTCCTCCCTTACAGCCTTTCTCTATTTCATTATCTCTTTTTTCTTCCTCTTTTTGCCCTTCCATATCTTCAACATTTCAGTTGTTTCTTCTTTTTTTCTTTCCTCTCTTTCTCTCTTCCACCTTATCTTTGTCTTCTCCTTTTTAACTCCTTATCTCTTGTGTGGTTTTCTTTTCTTCTCTTTTCCTCCTCCATTTCTCTCTCTCTCTCTCTCTCTCTCTCCATCCTTGCGGTACAATACCCAGTCTGTGTGCCTAAAATAGCCGTTCAGGTACAGTACTGGGTTTTCCATATGGTTCCCATTCACTCACTGTAAAGAAAGACTATATTGTAGCAAACCAGGCTGTAAAAACAGAGCAGGGGCAACTCTTAAAGCATAATGAAAAACCTGCTTCTGCATTTATGTCGCCTAAAGCCAATGAAATGAAACAAACCTGCAGCTTCACCTGCATGTTTGTGCCCTCTGTAATACACTTCTGCCTAACATAAACAATGATCTTCATTTGTACTTTTAATTTTTGGCATATACCAGTTCGTTTCTCATCTTTTTCTGTCCAAAACAAACAAAGAATCTCCAACTATTGAATGAAGGATGGAGTTTTCCTTCTTAGGTTGTAGGTCCTATTACTTCTCATTTGGATACCCTCAGCATGGTCACAGAGCGGAACACAGGCCTGTATGCACTCATGAAAAGTGGACGTTTTAGAACTATGTGTTTGCCACAGGACAGTAAAGCTACAGACATGACCTTCCAGAATGTGATGCACTGCTGCAGTGCTTAATGAGCTCAACGTTAAACGAGTACAGCAGTAAAATGCAATGGTCAAATGAACCAAGCAGTTAAAGGAAAACAGGGTTTTCTCTACCACTGAAGCCAAATGGATCTAAAATCAACATGGACATGTGGACAAGTCACTTCATGACTTTTCATAAGATCCAATCACAGATCTGGAGGCTTTTAATGTTGAACTGTTTCATATTTATATACCTGCCTTCTGCACCTGCTTTTAACTGTTTTTCATGTGTTTGGTTTCTGTTTTTTATCTGCTGTATGTAAAGCACCTTTGAGTTCCATGAAAAGCACTATACAAATAAAATGTATTATTATTATTATTATTATTATTATTATTATTATTATTATTATTATTATTTTATTTCAAGGTTTTTTTAAGCCAGTGTCTACTGCCACAGTACTGTAGCACGAAAAATGGGTGCCTCCTGATTTCACAAACACCTGCTTTGGAGTCCTGCTGTTTGCACACCTTTGTGGATGTGCTGGCACATATTTTTACATTGACTACCTTGCACATGCACACAGTTTCATCTTTAGTCCAAAAATCCCCCTATTTTCCTGCAGAGTGTTTTGCAGGTCTAATGAAATCAAATAATCCATGAACACTTCCATCAGCACTGTCCAAAAGTATTAGTAGCATTGACAAAATATGGGAAAGTGAAGTAGTTGGAGCTAGGATTTCCCTCTGTAGACAGAATATGAAAAACCAACTGCAATTTAAAAGCCAGTGTCTGCTGTCACAGTACTGTGGTAGTAAATATGGGTGTGTCTATTTCCAAAGAACCAATCAGATGTTTTCATTTGTCCTGGTCCAATCAGCAGTAAGGACATGTTGTTGTCCCAGATCCAATTATGGACACTGTTCTATGAACTCATCGTCCTCTTGTGTCCACAGTACTGTGCTCATATTTGGAGTATATGCCCCCCCCCCCCCCCCCCCCCCCCCCACACACACACACACACACACATCACAACCACATTATGTCAGTCCACTACAGTTCACTATGGTTTGGGCCTTTGGTCACATGACACCGGTGTTGTCTGTTCCTGAAATGGTATTTTTGTTGAGCGGGTCCCAGAGCGTAAACATGTCCCAGCTCTGCCCCCCTGGTGTTGGCTCCGCCCCCCTGGTGTTGACGTATGGATAGGACCAGGACCAACACCACTGTATGGAAACCATGACGACCATAGGACCATGTGACCAGAAGAAGAAAACCGAGGACGGAACCTCCTGCACATGCTCAGTGCATTCTTCTGTGGTCTGAGTGGATCCTGCCATAGGCTCTGTCTGTGTTTGTGGACAGCACCACATACAGGTGTGGACTATGTATGACACCGATGAACCCAGATGGACTGGTTCCACCTGGACGCACAGATTTATGGAAACCATACGAGTCTGGACCACAAACTTTAGAATCCACTAAAGACAAAGACCAGGAGAGGAGTGGTGTGGGCGGAGTCTGGGGAACTGGTCCACTGTCCTGGTCCTGGACCCAGATAGGCCCATGTGTGATGGTTCTGTCCACAGTTCTGTGTCAGCAGGGGGACAGGGTACCAGTCTACAGAGGACAGAACCAGGACACTGACTGGACCTGAGGGACAGAGACACAGGACAAAGGTAGTCCAACAGGACTGAGGACAGACCAGGACAAAGGTAGTCCAACAGGACTGAGGACAGACCAGGACAAAGGTAGTCCAACAGGACTGAGGACAGACCAGGACAAAGGTAGTCCAACAGGACTGAGGACAGAACCAGGACAAAGGTAGTCCAACAGGACTGAGGACAGACCAGGACAAAGGTAGTCCAACAGGACTGAGGACAGACCAGGACAAAGGTAGTCCAACAGGACTGAGGACAGAACCAGGACAAAGGTAGTCCAACAGGACTGAGGACAGACCAGGACAAAGGTAGTCCAACAGGACTGAGGACAGACCAGGACAAAGGTAGTCCAACAGGACTGAGGACAGACCAGGACAAAGGTAGTCCAACAGGACTGAGGACAGACCAGGACAAAGGTAGTCCAACAGGACTGAGGACAGAACCAGGACAAAGGTAGTCCAACAGGACTGAGGACAGACCAGGACAAAGGTAGTCCAACAGGACTGAGGACAGACCAGGACAAAGGTAGTCCAACAGGACTGAGGACAGAGACACTTCGTTAATTATAAATTTGCCGTGGACGTTCAAATTTTGAGTCCAGATAACATCTAAGCCCCAACAAAAAGAAGACGACTGGAAACCACAAGTGAACACAAGTGACGGACCAAAAAGTGTTGTATGGTGTCGCTAGCTAAAATTGCTAATGAAATAAATTGCTTTCGTGTCAATCCGACATTGACAAAGATGAAAATGAAGGGAATTTTATCCATAATTTTGATCTGTTTTAGTTAGTTTTGTAAACACACAATACAGTTTCAGTTAGTTATGTTTTTTTTTCTTTGAATTATAGTTTGTATTTATTTCAGTTAACAAAAATGTTTTTTTAATTCTAGTTTTTGTCATTTCGTTAACAATAATAACCTTGATTAGAACAAGAGAAGAAGAGTTGAACCCAAACGTGTGTGTATATGTGTGGACACACCAGGAAACCACATCAGTTTAGAATTTAGTAGGAGATAGAGGAGGAACCAGCATTCTAGATTCAAAACAACACAGATTTATGTTCATGTTTATGGAAGGACTGACACTGACATCTACCAGAAGAAAGAAACTCATCAGCACATTTGGGATGGAATGGACAAACCAACATAATGCACTTCTGTTTTTTCAACATTTAGTAAATATTGGTTTAGTTTTGCGCAGATGTCCAATGGAAAAGCAACTAGTACAAGTATTATTTGTCCATTGCTAAAACTCACCGACCAAGCCACAGAAAAGCACAAATAAATGTTCCATTATGTTTGTTTTACTGCTGCTGTTTTGTGATCAGAACTTGGTTATACATGAATGAAGCTGCTGTTATCGGCTGAAACAAACAGCCCCAGGTTGAACAGGTTAAAAGCATTTTACTTAAGCAAGGTTTCAAATGCAGCCTTTATTTGGAGTATTTTCAGTGTTCCTCCAGTACTTTAAGTATAGAGTCTGAATACGTCTGCTTACAGATGCACAAACAGATTCAGCGTAGGTAAGGAAAACGAGTCAGAAAATTAACTCAATGTTTGAACATACGGTATGCACACAAACACACACACACTCAATGAAATAATGAACTGTACTTTTAGGACAAATTATACTAGTAAAAATACACACACACACACACACACACACACACACACACACACACACACAGACTTATATTCTGGGCTCAGAGGCATTAATATCAGGGGTGATATAATGACTCCCGAGGGTTCTGACCTTTTTAAGTGGGATGGAAAACAAAGGCAGCGCTTAGACAGCTGCCGACACACACACACACACACACACACACACACACACACACACACACACACAGAGTTCCAATGCTATGATTTATTGTGATAAAAGGGAGGACTTGGCCTTGGCAGTCTGCTCTACATTTTTACACCGATTATTTTTTTTCTTCGCTGTTATTTGTGTTGGTACCAGAGCAAGACTTGCTGTGTGGGTCTAGACTGTGTGTGTGTGTGTGTGTGTGTGTGTGTTAGTCTAGCCCTCCAACTCAGTGCTTGATAGCTTTCCAGCTACTGAAAACATTTATTTATTCTTTCCTCCCTCTTTCATACAAATGGTCTTCAGCCGTCAATGGGAGAGTGTGTGTGTCTGTGCCAAAGGTTTGTGTGTGTAGGCTGTAAATGCTCTTATATTGTATTTATCTTATGTGTATATACATATTCATCTTTTGCGGGTCTTCTTGGACGCACTAGAAAAGGGCCAAAAAAAACAAAAAAAAGGAGAATTTATTGTCATAAACAAGCCAGTGTGTCTGGCTTAAAGTGGACTTAATCCGTTTGTGTGTTTACTCTGGCAGAACAGGGGGTTAATTACAGCGCTAATGTCTTCTAATGCCATCCTGTTCAAAGACCTGCATGGAAAAGCATTTCAACGCTTTCCAAAGCTGACTTTTACTGTCATATTTACAACACCAACACAACTGCACAGAACAAAGTGTTGTTTTCTTCCAGCAAACAGCAATTTAAGGAAAAAGACATTAAAACAAACAACATGGAAAGGCGTCCAACTGGATCCTCAGTTAACTTTAAAAACAAGTTTCAACAGAGTTAACACTATGGTGCTTTCCTCTAATCTGCCCAAACACTTCTATTCATCACTTCTCTGAATTTCACAGTATATTTTGTTCTCATATAATGTATCTCATACAATTAAAGTCTGTAGATCAATCACAAAATTAGCTGAATAATAAAATGATTGACTGTATGATGTCATTTGTGTTTCATCTTCCTGTTTTTCTTCTTCAGACTGTCAGCTGTGATTTTTAATTTCTAATAAAACATCAAGGCCATTAAATCTCACTTAAGAGGCATCTGATGTCATGAGTATGTACTATTTAATTTATGTTCACTCACAGACAGTGTGACTGAGGGTAAAAGCACCTTATAACCAGGGCCGCTTCTGCCCCCCCCCCCCACACACACACTTCATCCCAACATTAAAATAACTGAAAATATTTTCTTTTGTCCTTGTCAATC